>NW_027498535.1:0-86762 GCF_021521415.1 Bidens hawaiensis
AGCTGAAGTCAAGCTTCAGAAACTTTCTATAGAGCTACTACAGAGGCCTAAAAATTTTGAGGAAACCGTTGAAAACTAAGAGGTAACATTTGCATTGTGGCAAATTATGCAAGTTGAAGAAGATATGAACACATACAGATGTATAAATAAGAGCTAATTATTGGCGATATTCAAGAAATTGGATGATATTAGGGTCTCTAAACAAAAATCAATAAACCTAACAGCAACACAAAGTCAGACACTCTCTAACATGAACCATGACCAGAAAGAATAAAACGAAACTGACATACGAAAATAGTCTGTGGAGTTTAGGAAATTGAAAATTGCCTCATCTCTTTATCGATTCCGGTTCCATTTTTCAGCGTAATTAGGACCTTGCTCCTCATCATCATCACATGCTATTATTCAACAACTATCTACTAACCAAATTTGCGAACACTAAGCACGAAATGAAAGCCCTAAATTAGCTCCCCAAAACATTAAACAGCACAAGCAATCAAGCTCTATAAACATCATCAAGTACATAGCTCATAACAATAACACAGTCAACATTAAAACATTGCGGTCTAAACGATGCTAAGTAACAATAACACACAAATATATAATAATAAACTACCAGCGGCAATTTCAATCAATACGTCAAATCAACAGATCGCCTAGGGTCCTAATCAATAAACAATAATATATATCAATCGTAATAATTTAAACCTAAATAAGACGAAATTAACAGAAGGAAACTAACCTCGGTTTACGATTTGGCTAATTAGGGTTAGGATTTTGTTCTTGATTAATATATATTATAGCATTCGGAGCTCCGGTTGGAGTCAAATATGGGCTAGGTTAGGTGTAGGTGTATGGTGTATCGTCTCCGTCTAATTATCTCTCTCTCTCTCTCTCTCTCTCTTGTCTACAAATTCTGCAGTTTCTCTCTCTAGACGGGGGAAAGGTTTTACAGATATGAAAGGGAAAGGAAGAAATGGCTACAATGAAATCAACAGGTATGGTCCTTCTAGTTTGTGCTTTGCAACATCAATGTAATCAAAACAGAAACTAGAAGGTATCGTTAAGTAGGTCTATAAACGAACATGAACAGGGACATGTTCGTGTTCGTTTATTTAACTTAAACGAATATGAACACGAACGCGGAATCAAACACATATTTTGTGTTCGTGTTCGTTTATTTAAATAATGAACATGTTCGTGTTCATTTATGTTTGTTTGTTTGTTTAAGTTCTAAGCGAACAGTTCACGAACATTAATGAAGATAACTGAACAAAGATAAATGAACATATATGAATAAATGTAAATGTAAACAAACAGACATAAATGAACAAATAAATAAAACCATTAACTCTTCAAGATAATATTTAATTATTTTATGTTCTTATGTAAAGGAACATAAATAAACGGACATAAATGAACATAAATAAACTAACATAAACAAAAGTTCACGTACATTAATGAACGAGCGAAACATGTGTCATGTTCGTTGTTTACAAAAAAATTGTTCATGTTCGTTCATTTATTAAATAAACGACGAACATAAATGAACCTTCCGCCGAATAGTTCACCAAATGTTCGGTTCGTTTGCAGGCCTATCGTAAGTCGTGACCAAAGAATCATAAGGCATACATGATGTTATAACCCGACCCACTACACCTTAAAAATGGGTTTAGCTCAAATTGGTTAGGACTTAGGAATCAACCCAACCGATCAAGTCATATGCTAGTATGCAGTCTCACCCCCTTAAACCAATTTGGACCTGCCTCGATTTGAAAACATGCCAAAAAACATATTTTTTCCCAACTTGGTTTCAGTCCGTTCCAAGCTGGTTTGATATGGCTGAACATTCTGCCCTTCAAATCGGTTTTCCAACTTGATTAGGTTTATCCCAAACCGGTTTTGACCAACCCATACCGGTTTTAACCAGTACCAGTTGGGTTTAAACTGATTTTTCCATGTTGAGATATACATAGCCAGTCTTTGATGAAGCAAGTGTCAGTCGGTCCTATACCTTTTTAGCCCAATCTGGCATAATATAGATCCTGTCCTTTAGTCCATCTATGGCCATATTTTGCACTTGGATTTTATGAAGCCCATAAATGCATAGGTGTCAGTCCATGAACAGATAACCTATTGCGACACTGGTACGGTTTATTTGACACAACCATCAATCTATCATAATAGAAAAGAAGAATAAAAGCTAGACCCAAAATAATTTATTTCTTATTTTTTTCTTAAACAAGATTACAATATATAGGAAAACAAAAACATAAAATAGAAAAGATAAACCAATAAGGAAACATAATTTGATTATAATAAGGAAACAAAATAAAAGATAAATTTAAATAATAATAATAAACTTATTAATATAATAAGATCGTATAAATTATCGACCCCTTGAAAACGTCATTATCCTCAAGGACATAATTTTGTTGCCATGGCGGTTGCCACTCGAGTTGTACAATGACAAGTGGGGCGGTCTCAACGTAGCACCATGGTGGCCACCATTCGAGTCTCGCAAAGCTATACCCGATCTTCGTATTTGTTGTAGGGTACGACTTTGCATAAGCATTATGTGTTGAGTTTTTTCTCATCGAAAGTTTGCAACAAATTTTGGCTGATGGGACAAAAGTTGTAGTTGGTGGTGTACTTTCCCTTTTGATGATATTTATATTAAACTGACAATATTTGATAATTTATTTACGATCTTCAGTCCACCGGTTGTGATGGGAACAAAGGTTTTTGGCACCGATTTGGTTGTTTGAGTTGATGGAAGTGGTTGAGGTGGATCAGGGGGTAGCGACGGTAGCAGTGTAGGTGGCGGTGTGATTGAAGATGTAGAAGTATTGCTAAGTTCAATCGAATCAGTGTTATTTAGGGCACCAATACGAAATTGATTAAGCATTGCATCAGTGAAAATATCTCATTTGATGAAGTTTGAACTCCGATGCCAACCATTGAACCACCAGAATGGTTCATCAGCGAAGGATTCAACAACATAGGAACCCGCGTCGCCATAGATCGCGTAAATGATAAAATATTATACGAATTGAGAGATCTCATAGGGCGGGATTATATCCAGTAAAAAGAGGTAACCGTGGATGCTTCCACAAGAGTTCTTCCAAAGCCATCTAGGCTAGGGCTTAATGAAAGCACCAATTGTTTATTCGAGACACCGTCAATCTCACAAGAACACAAGAGAATACGAGAAACTAGACCCAAAATAATAATTCTTTCTTATTATATTTCTTAAACGAGATTACAATACATATGAAAACAAAGACATAAAATTAATAAAAAAAAAGATAAACAATAAGGAAGCATAATTTGACTATAATAAGAAAATAAATAAAAGATAAACTTACATAATAATAATAAACTTATTAATATAATAAGATCGTAACAGGCAGGTATGTCCATGAGCGTTTTTCACGAATACATAGATGGTTATGGATATGTCCATGAGCGTTTTTACAATACATAGGTGGTTATGGATGGTGAAGAATGTTGGGGAGGGTGGAGGTTGAGTTTTACTTATTATTTTATTTTATTTATATATTTATTTTTAAATTTTAATATACTTTATTCATTGTTCAAACTATAAATATTATTATATTCATATGTCTTGAAACTCTATTAAGCTAATAAATAATATGTATAAAGTTTTTATAGACTTATAATATTAGTTTATTTAATCTATTAGCTTTAGAGCCCGTATAACACACGAGATAATCTAATTAATAAAATTACAAATAAAACAATACATAATGTATATAGAAAAATGTATTACATCTATGCTTGTATCATTATACATAAGTTGATTTTATTTATATAACAAAATGATTTTTTTTCAAAAAAAACTTAATAAAAAAATAATGCACGTACAAACATACCCTAGAACACTCTATCTATTGAAAATTTATTCTCAGTATCATATATGTATAATTGAAAGAAATTTTGTTATGAATCAATTTCGGAAAATACTTCTCATATAATAATAGTTTTGAGCTACACTGTAATAATAGATTCTCGACTTTGCCAATTGACAAAAAAAAAATAGCAGGTAAACCCGTTTAATTTTGTGAATGTTTTGCTTCAGTTGAGCATAATTTTGTATGACACGCTTCACATGAAAAATTATGATCACTATTCAAGGAAAAGTCAATGCTGACATGAAGGTGGTATGTCGGAAGTGTTTGTCATTTTTTTTTTAATTTTAATGGTCATGAGATAAGTACTCAATGTGTAAAATCCAGAATCTTTTGACTATTTCCGAAAATGTCCTTAAAAATAATTTGAAACCCAATCACATTTAAATTCTAACTTTCATTTGTTTTACATTTTCAAGTCAAAACTTTGGGCCAGTAACAAGTTTGAAGATAAATCTATTTCCATTCTCAAATTTTTAAAAATATTTAGATTACCCATTTTTTACACGTAACAAATTGAGCCAAATGTAGTTAATTTGTATCAAACGATCTATTTACCAACTTTTAACCCGTAACAATCGAATTTAAGTTCCACAAAAACCCGAAGAAATCCTTGATTAAAAAAGAACCCAAGAAACTAATATGATAAACTTTATTATATTGAAAGTGATTGGTATATCCATCTTACAATTTAACACATATATGTATAGTTACTAAAGTAACCGAAAAAATAAATAGATAGATTTAAATCATATATTTATAATTTATAAATTTATATAACAATGTATAAAAAACCAATAGATAAATGGATATTTTTTTAAATGGATAAACTTTTAAGCATATATTTATAATTTAATAATTAAAAATTACTTCGTAAATTAAAAGCATATTAGAGTTATTTTTAGTTTTTTATTTACAATTTTCAACATATACATTGTATAATATATTAATGATAATATTTAAAATTATACTCTTTTAAGTATTTAACAAACACAATTGTTGTTGATTTTTGAATTTCACTAGTATGTTGTGAAATATATTCTAATAATGTATAGTAGTATAATATGTAAATATTTATTTTTATAAAAGTATATAGATATAATATAAATACATTGCAAAGAGAATGAAGAATTTAATCACGTATAGATATAATATAAATGGAGTGTAAAGGAAAGTGAATAATTATTTATCTATGACATATATTAGTTTTGTAGGGAAAAAAGTTCGGAGGATTAACCACAAACTGACACGTGTCTAAAATTATTTTACTTTATTAGAATAGGTAGATATTATTAATATTAAATAATACACTTCATTATATTTAAAAATTTCATTATTATACTTTAAAACATGTTTCCTGAAAAAGAATGTAAAGTGTGATTGAAATTCAAATGAAAGGCACTTTCCTGAAGAATGTCATTGAAGAGAAAACAAGGTGTTTTAAAATATGGATGCTTTGCTGGTATAGGCACGTTTACAATAGCATTTGTGAGAGGGATCCTCTCAATTTATTTACTTTTCCTAAAACGCCGGATATAATTAGCGCTCTTTTCATGATATAATTGACGCTTTTTTCATAAGAGAAATTGTTTTCGACCATGTGAGTTTCATGTCATCTATGTGTATAGTCTCATGTCATCTATGTGTACGCATACGTATAATTATAGATTAACATTCTCGTCAAACAATATCTCAACATAAGAATTACCTACATAGACTGATTGCAAAAGAAGGGAAATCGGCCACTCTACGCCTAGGACACCATAATATCTAGGGGTGTGCATGGGTCGGTTTGAGGCGGTTTTGAGCCAAACCCATAACCATAACCGATATGTCGGTTAATGGATATCCATAACCATAACCGACCCGTTATGGCAGTTTTGGTTATTGGTTTTGTAGATTATAGTGAGTCGGTTATGGGTCGGTTAACCATAACCAAAACAATGTAAGTTAGCCTACAAGTTTGGTATCAGTTATTACAAAAAAACAACATGACATAATCTAACAAAGTTTATAATCCATAATTTAATACCAAATATTCAAAAAAAAGAATGACATATAATCCAACAATAAAATTCAACATAATTTGATAACAAACATTGAATCATAAGTATCAAAATTATATAATCCAACAACATGTTTGGTGGAAGTTAATCCCAAACATATTGTTGGTTAAATAAATTGGTCGGTTTGGTTATAGCGGTTTTGGAATTGTCATTAATCAAAACCGATCCGTATTTGGCGGTTTTTAAAAATTTTATTAACCGACCCACCGGTTATGTCGGTTATCGGTTGAAATCGATTCGGTTATGTCGGTTATGGTTCGGTTTAACGGTTATGACGGTTAAGTTGTTCACCCCTAATAATATCTGGTAAAATAGGGAACCATGGGCGAGAATGAGAGGTAAAATATAGTGAGAGCCTCCAGTTCTTGACCAAATAGGTAACTGTCACACCCGGCCCTGAGCGGCGGAAACAGCCGGGGGCGGCGCGCGAGTGGGGATTGATAATTAAGCACGGGCCATTGCAAACATTCAAAGTAAGATTTTCATTGCGCATGAAATGTTTAATACAAATACATTACATTGTTTAAAAATTACATAAAAACATCCAAGTATAAAAACTGTTGAAGATTTCCACGCCATATCCCCTTGCGCGGCGGAAACAACCACGCGCATCGAATGGATAGAACTAAAATCTTCCAAAAAGCTAGTTTTAGATGTTCAGCGTGAGGTGCTCTAAGTGTGACTCCATGCGCTACCTAGTTATCTCCTGAAAGACACGTAAAAACATTTGAATCAGTATAAACTGAGTGAGTTCACAAGTTTTAGTAACTTGATAAATCGCATTGCATCATAGTCTTAATAAAAATCATATTGAAACACATTTCTGATTTCATGTCTAAACATATACTTGATAATCCGTATGAAAACATAGATCTGACACATATTTCTGATAAAATCGTTCCGCGGGCTACGTGCGAACATTACTGGGAATCGTGCTCGTCTGTGTAAGTGGCGCTGCCACTACGAGCGAAATAAGTAATACCGTCCCGCGGGTTACGCGCGAACGTTTCTGGAAAACGTGCTCGTCCATGCAAAGTGGCGCTGCCACTACGAGCTAACTAATGTAATGCCGTCCCGCGGGTTACGCGTGGACATCTCTGAAAAACCGTGCTCGTCTATGCGAAGAGGCGTTGCCCCTACGAGCTAATCAATAAATTCCGTCCCGCGGGTTACGCGCGGACGTTGTGCCGGAAAACAAGGCGCTCGTCCATGCAAAGAGGCGCGACCCTACGAGCGGGCTCAAACCCATAGTACTGCCCCATGACCATACTAGGCACTCGTCCATGCAAAGAGGTGCGACCCCTACGAGTGGGTGGATCAAACCAGCAGTCCCTACCCTTAGAGTTCCAATGGTAAGTGATCACTTACTCGAGTTCTAGCGCACATACATCGAAAACCTTAGATAACCGTTCGCATTGCTCATCATGAAATATAATTTAAACACATAATCGCTTGCATAGCTTGTAAGTATACCATGATAAAACATTATTTAAGTACGTGTCCCTCGCCCCGAAAACAGTTTAAAAACAGTGAAAACAGTGAGAATAGGGGCTGTGAGACTCACCTGTGGTTCTTGTTAAGGGATTAATCGAGATTCGGGTTTTCTTGGTGTTGGCCTCGGAATTGAAGGTCTAGAATACGATTAAATAACAAGAAGTATATATATTAAGATCAAGAATTAGGAGAATATAAGGGGTTGGAAAGCAGATCTCAAGGTTATATTCTCGGCTTACCTAGTAACAGGATCGGAAATGAAAACAACGGATGCTTGGGAGATGATTAGTGCAAGTTTGCAGTTCTTAAGAGAGAAGTTTGAAGTGTGTTTTGGGTGATAATTTAGGTTACATATTTATAGGCAAACTCAAGGGAACACAATCCCTTGCTTTAGGGGATTGTAATCTTTTCATATCTAGGTGTAATGATGATAAAGTATGGAAATTATTATTATTTATTTAAAAGTGGAGTAGTGGATAAAAGATTTTGATTTGATTTGGACAGGACATGCAGGTCTGTGGTTGGTGGGAGTAGGGTGGCTGACAGTTGACTTTTCATGTTACAGTGTGCTTTTTCAGGTACTTTTGTCAGTGTACAGTAAAAAGTGGAAAATCTCTGAAACACGCTACTGTTTCCTTTTGGGCGGGAGTAATCTCCTTACCTCTGGAGAATAGACTAAGTGTTCTGCGCGTATCACTTTGTGCGCATAGCTTTCTGCGTGAAGGACATTTCTTTGCTGCGGGTAGGTACGTAACCTTCTCGCAGTCAGGGACATTGAGTTTCATTTGTAGATTCTCCAGGTGGTCTTGGTATTTCAACATAGTGATCAGTTATGTTGAAGTCAATTCCATCTTGGAGCTTCAGACAAACTAGCTCTCAATGTTCCCGCCATGCGGGGAGGTTAGTTCCCTTTCCGCACGCGCATAAACGATTTGGGATGCACCCGCCTTATCATCATGCGAGACGGTCAACCCAATAGACAACATTATGGATACATAAAACCAACACACTCGCGCATGGCGCATATAACATATGCCCATGCTAGTTCTTATCATGGCGCGCTCGCGCAGGGCGCACATAACAAATGCACGCGCTGATTCTAACATAGCGCGCTCGCGCAGGGCGCACATAACAAATGCACGCGCTGACTAACATAGCGCGCTTAATATTTACAATCACCTAATTATTAGGTTGATTACTTAGTTTATAGGATTGGGAAATTACCGGGTGTCACATTCTCCCCCTGTTAAGAGAATTTCGTCCCGAAATTTAGGAGACGTCGCTGGCAGAAGCCATGCTCTGAAAGAGGTGTGGGTATTTCTGGCGCATTTGATCTTCTCTTTCCCAAGTAAATTCAGGCCCACGCCTTGAGTTCCATTGAACCTTTACTAACTTGATTCGACTTCTGCGCAACTTTTGTTCTTTCCAATCGGTTACTGCTATAGGTTCTTCTACGAAGTGCAGTTGTTTGTCGATGTGAATCTCTTCCAACGGTAAAATCAACGTTTCGTCAGATAAACACTTTTTGAGGTTGGACACATGGAACGTATCATGAACTCCACTGAGTTCGGCGGGTAAACGGAGTTTATAAGCAACCGGACCGATCCTTTCCAGGATCTCAAATGGTCCAATATAGCGCGGATTCAACTTTCCTCGCTTGCCGAAACGGGGGACTCCTTTCCATGGAGAGACTTTCAAAAGTACTTTATCCCCCACTTGAAACTCCAACGGTTTCCTTCGCACATCTGCGTAGCTCTTCTGTCTGTCGCGCGCTGTCTTGAGGTGATCCCGTATCTGAAAAATCTTGTCTGTTGTTTCTTGGATCAATTCTGGACCAGTCATTTGCTTGTCACCCACTTCAGCCCAGCACAGTGGGGATCTACACTTGCGCCCATACAAAGCTTCAAACGGCGCAGCCTTGATGCTTGTGTGATAACTGTTGTTGTAAGAAAATTCAACCAATGGGAGATGAGTATCCCAGCTACCACCGAAATCGATTGCGCACGCGCGCAGCATATCTTCCAATGTCTGGATTGTTCGCTCGCTTTGACCATCCGTTTGGGGATGATATGCCGTACTCATGTCAAGACGAGTACCTAAAGCCCCTTGTAACGATCTCCAAAACCTTGATGTGAACCGACTATCTCTATCAGAAATGATGGACACTGGGACTCCATGTTTTGAAACTACTTCTCGAATATACAATCGGGCTAACTTTTCCATCTTATCGGTTTCCTTGATCGGCAGGAAGTGCGCTGACTTAGTTAGCCGATCTACAATAACCCAGATCGTGTCGTAACCCCCAGGTGTCCTTGGCAGTTTGGTGATGAAGTCCATAGAGATTTGTTCCCACTTCCACAAGGGAATTTCTGGCTGCTGAAGCAACCCTGATGGTTTCTGGTATTCAGCCTTTACCTTCGAACACGTCAGGCACTTACTGACATACATCGCGATGGCGCTCTTCAGATTGGGCCACCAATACAGCGCTTTAACATCTTGGTACATCTTGTCTGCGCCAGGATGTACGGAATACCGCGTCTTGTGAGCCTCGTTTAATACTTGCTCGCGCAATCCTCCCTTGAGAGGGACCCATATGCGGTTAGCGAAATATAGATTGCCGTTCTCCTTAAGTTCCAAACTCTTAATCATACCCCCAAGGGATTCGTTTTTAGCAAACTCT
Organism: Bidens hawaiensis; assembly: GCF_021521415.1. Classification (NCBI taxonomy): domain Eukaryota; kingdom Viridiplantae; phylum Streptophyta; class Magnoliopsida; order Asterales; family Asteraceae; genus Bidens; species Bidens hawaiensis. Next base: position 10,173 of record NW_027498535.1, read on the forward strand.
GGTTTCAAGGCTTCTTGCTGAGCGTCTCGGATGCGGGTAGAGAGATCTGCGCGAATGGTCAACCCTAGAGCCTTGACTCGTAGCGTTTTTATTCGCTCCTTCCTACTTAGCGCGTCTGCTACCACATTCGCCTTTCCAGGGTGATACTTTATTTCACAATCATAATCATTCAACAATTCAACCCATCTTCGTTGCCTCATGTTTAAATCCTTTTGATCAAATATATGTTGAAGGCTCTTGTGATCCGTAAAGATTATACACTTTGTACCATAGAGGTAATGGCGCCAAATCTTTAGCGCGAAGACAACCGCCCCAAGTTCCAGATCATGCGTTGTGTAGTTCTTTTCATTGGTCTTGAGTTGGCGCGAGGCATACGCTATGACTTTGTCTCGCTGCATAAGGACACATCCGAGTCCCTGATGTGAAGCGTCGCAGTAAACGACGATGTCATCCGTCCCCTCGGGCAGAGACAAAATTGGCGCACTACATAACTTCTGTTTCAACATTTGAAACGCTGCTTCCTGATTTTCGCCCCAAACAAACTTCTTGTCTTTCTGAGTTAGCGCGGTCAGAGGTAGAGCTATCTTGGAGAAGTTCTCAATGAAGCGTCGATAGTAGCCAGCTAGTCCTAGGAATTGCCTCACCTCAGTTGGGGTTTTTGGCGCTTCCCAGTTTTCGATGGCCTTGACTTTGGAAGGATCAACGTGTATTCCTTTCTCGTTTACAACGTGACCGAGAAAGTGAACTTCTCTAAGCCAAAACTCGCACTTGGAAAACTTCGCATACAACTTTTCTTTCCTCAACAATTTCAAAATCAATCTCAGGTGTTGCTCATGCTCGGCCTTGGTCCGAGAGTAAATCAGAATATCATCTATAAATACAATCACAAACTTGTCCAAGTATGGTTTGCACACGCGGTTCATCAATCCATGAATACAGCCGGCGCATTAGTTAGCTCGAAAGGCATCACTAAGAACTCATAATGGCCGTATCTAGTTCGGAAGGCTGTTTTCGGCACATCTTCCTCATGGACCCTAAGTTGGTGGTATCCGGACCGTAGATCTATCTTCGAATAATAACTGGATCCCTGCAACTGGTCAAATAAGTCGTCAATCCTCGGTAAGGGGTACCGATTCTTGACTGTCAGCTTATTCAGCTCCCTGTAGTCAATACACATTCTGAACGAACCATCATTCTTCTTAACAAACAGTACTGGAGCTCCCCAAGGCGAAAAGCTTGGGCGTATGAAACCCTTATCCAATAGTTCCTGTAACTGATTGGATAGCTCTTGCATCTCAGATGGAGCTAGTCGATAAGGCGCTCGAGCTACTGGCGCAGCTCCTGGGACTAAATCAATACGAAACTCGACTTGTCGCGGCGGCGGTAATCCGGGCAAATCTTCAGGAAAAACTTCTGGAAATTCGCGCACTACTGGTAAGTCTTCAATTCTTCGCTCATCTCCTTTCTTCTCTACTACATGCGCCAGGAAGGCATAGCACCCTTTCCTTAGGCACTTGCGCGCCTTTAGGCACGAAATCAGTTTCGTCGCGACTCCCCTTCTTTCCCCTTGAATCACCAAGGTTTCTCCGTTCAACAGTGGGACCCGAACCTGCTTCTCATGACAAATAACTTCCGCGTGGTTCTCGACTAACCAATCCATACCTATTACAATGTCAAAACTTCCCAAGTCTATTGGCAACAAGTTAATAATGAACCCGTGACCTCCCATGACTATTACACATTGTTCAATTCTTTCGTTCGCGCATAACTGCCTACCATTGGCTAGTTCTATAGTATAAGGTGTGTCTAGCCTACTGGTTGCTAGGCCTAGGGAGTCTTTAAACTCAGCGGATATAAAACTTAGGTCAGCGCCAGTATCAAATAAGACAGATGCAAATGGCCGTTAAGCAAAAACGTACCGGTTACCACATTCGGCTCTTCTTTAGCTTCGCCTGCGCCGATCACAAAAGCTCTCCCGCGAGCTTGGTTTCCCTTTTGCGGGCAATCCCGACTAAAATGCCCTGGCTTCCCGCATGCGTAGCAGTTGTCGCTCGCTCCAGCTTCTCTGATACGGCAATTCATCGCCTTGTGCCCTGGTCTGCCACATTTGGCGCATTCGATTCTTGCGCATTCACCCTCGTGGTGATACTTGCATTTGTTGCACCATGGGCGAGGCCCGCTGTATCCTTTCCTTGATGGTTCCGCGGCTTGGATCGCGTAAACCCTTGCGCTTTCTTGCTTTTTGAACGGTGGCTGCTTGGAGTCGGACCCTCGGTGGTGAGAGTTCCACTTCCTCTTGGGATCAGAGGTTCGCTGCTCGATTCCGCGCGTAGTCAACATACCCGCACGGACCGTATCCCTTGTAAGGGTGATGGCCCGCGCTACCGCCTCATCAAAGGTTGGAGGCGCTGCGGCGTTGAGCGGAACCCTAACAACAGGAGGTAACCCAAAGATATACCTCTCGATCTTCTTTTCCTCCGTGTTTGCCATGTCTGGCACCAACTGGCAAAGCTCGTTGAACCGGTTATTGTAGGCGTCGATATCCGTTCCTACCATGGTGTGGTTCCAGAATTCCTGTTGCAGACTCTGAATTTCTGCGCGAGAGCAGAACTTTCTCATCAACATTTCCTTCAGTTCCTCCCAGGTCTTGTGAAGAGCAACTTCTCGCCCCAAGGTCTTCACTTGAAGCTTCCACCAAGACGAAGCTGCTTCTTGGAACATGCAGGTCGCGTAAAGGACCTTCTGGTTCTCACTACATCCGCTAATGGAGAGAACTGTCTCCATCTTGTCAATCCAGTTGTAGAGCCCAATGGCCCCTTCGGTACCCTTGAATGGCCAAGGCTTACAGGCCATAAATGTCTTGTAGGAGCATCCTTTGTCCAAAGCTCCTGATTCGGGTTCTGGGGTCTCGTTCTCCTGACGACCCTGACTAGATTCGGCCTTGCTGGCCTCATGTGTTGCGATCGCTTGCGCGATTATTTCCGCGAGTTCCTCGGGTGTCATGGTAATTCCCTTGGCTCTAGTTGGAGGCATTCTCGCTTTAAAAGAGTGAAAATATATCAACTTAGCGCATGTACTCTGAGCACATAATGTTTTTATCTTTATTTACTAGACACTGTGTGACCCGTGTTCCTAAGTGTGTGTATAGTTTCTTTTGAAAATATTTTCTTTGAAAAAAAATATTTCATGCGATTTCCCCAACGGTTATAGTCTAGGTTAAAACTTCTTTTCCTAGTTCGCTATAACCAGTGCTCTGATACCAATCTGTCACACCCGGCCCTGAGCGGCGGAAACAGCCGGGCGCGCGCGAGTGGGGATTGATAATTAAGCACGGGCCATTGCAAACATTCAAAGTAAGATTTTCATTGCGCATGAAATGTTTAATACAAATACATTACATTGTTTAAAAATTACATAAAAACATCCAAGTATAAAAACTGTTGAAGATTTCCACGCCATATCCCCTTGCGCGGCGGAAACAACCACGCGCATCGAAGGGATAGAACTAAAATCTTCCAAAAAGCTAGTTTTAGATGTTCAGCGTGAGGTGCTCTAAGTGTGACTCCATGCGCTACCTAGTTATCTCCTGAAAGACACGTAAAAACATTTGAATCAGTATAAACTGAGTGAGTTCACAAGTTTTAGTAACTTGATAAATCGCATTGCATCATAGTCTTAATAAAAATCATATTGAAACACATTTCTGATATCATGTCTAAACATATACTTGATAATCCGTATGAAAACATAGATCTGACACATATTTCTGATAAAAATCGTTCCGCGGGCTACGCGCGAACATTACTGGGAATCGTGCTCGTCTGTGTAAGTGGCGCTGCCACTACGAGCGAAATAAGTAATACCGTCCCGCGGGTTACGCGCGAACGTTTCTGGAAAACGTGCTCGTCCATGCAAAGTGGCGCTGCCACTACGAGCTAACTAATGTAATGCCGTCCCGCGGGTTACGCGTGGACATCTCTGAAAAACCGTGCTCGTCTATGCGAAGAGGCGTTGCCCCTACGAGCTAATCAATAAATTCCGTCCCGCGGGTTACGCGCGGACGTTGTGCCGGAAAACAAGGCGCTCGTCCATGCAAAGAGGCGCGACCCCTACGAGCGGACTCAAACCCATAGTACTGCCCCATGACCATACTAGGCACTCGTCCATGCAAAGAGGTGCGACCCCTACGAGTGGGTGGATCAAACCAGCAGTCCCTACCCTTAGAGTTCCAATGGTAAAGTGATCACTTACTCGAGTTCTAGCGCACATACATCGAAAACCTTAGATAACCGTTCGCATTGCTCATCATGAAATATAATTTAAACACATAATCGCTTGCATAGCTTGTAAGTATACCATGATAAAACATTATTTAAGTACGTGTCCCTCGCCCCGAAAACAGTTTAAAAACATTGAAAACAGTGAGAATAGGGGCTGTGAGACTCACCTGTGGTTCTTGTTAAGGGATTAATCGAGATTCGGGTTTTCTTGGTGTTGGCCTCGGAATTGAAGGTCTAGAATACGATTAAATAACAAGAAGTATATATATTAAGATCAAGAATTAGGAGAATATAAGGGTTGGAAAGCAGATCTCAAGGTTATATTCTCGGCTTACCTAGTAACAGGATCGGAAATGAAAACAACGGATGCTTGGGAGATGATTAGTGCAAGTTTGCAGTTCTTAAGAGAGAAGTTTGAAGTGTGTTTTGGGTGATAATTTAGGTTACATATTTATAGGCAAACTCAAGGGAACACAATCCCTTGCTTTAGGGGATTGTAATCTTTTCATATCTAGGTGTAATGATGATAAAGTATGGAAATTATTATTATTTATTTAAAAGTGGAGTAGTGGATAAAAGATTTTGATTTGATTTGGACAGGACATGCAGGTCTGTGGTTGGTGGGAGTAGGGTGGCTGACAGTTGACTTTTCATGTTACAGTGTGCTTTTTCAGGTACTTTTGTCAGTGTACAGTAAAAAGTGGAAAATCTCTGAAACACGCTACTGTTTCCTTTTGGGCGGGAGTAATCTCCTTACCTCTGGAGAATAGACTAAGTGTTCTGCGCGTATCACTTTGTGCGCATAGCTTTCTGCGTGAAGGACATTTCTTTGCTGCGGGTAGGTACGTAACTTTCTCGCAGTCATGGACATTGAGTTTCATTTGTAGATTCTCCAGGTGGTCTTGGTATTTCAACATAGTGATCAGTTATGTTGAAGTCAATTCCATCTTGGAGCTTCAGACAAACTAGCTCTCAATGTTCCCGCCATGCGGGGAGGTTAGTTCCCTTTCCGCACGCGCATAAACGATTTGGGATGCACCCGCCTTATCATCATGCGAGACGGTCAACCCAATAGACAACATTATGGATACATAAAACCAACACACTCGCGCATGGCGCATATAACATATGCCCATGCTAGTTCTTATCATGGCGCGCTCGCGCAGGGCGCACATAACAAATGCACGCGCTGATTCTAACATAGCGCGCTCGCGCAGGGCGCACATAACAAATGCACGCGCTGACTAACATAGCGCGCTTAATATTTACAATCACCTAATTATTAGGTTGATTACTTAGTTTATAGGATTGGGAAATTACCGGGTGTCACAGTAACCATGAACGAAAAATGAGGTAAAATAGTGATAGTGAACCTCCAAACTCTGCCCCATATGAAGAAGGAGGTGAGATAAAAAGCTCCAATGTTTCTTTACTGAGGACACCAAATTCTGCCTCGAGCCTAAAATCTACGATATAAAGACCTCTAGTTAATGATATCATGTCATTTTATACGATGGTCATAAAAATAACATGTACATAGTTCGACCTTGTATTCATAAACCTAAGAAAACCAATAATAGAAAATAGAAGTGATAATTAAGGGTGTGTTTGGGATTGCTTATTTAAATGAAAAAAGACTTTTTGCTAAAAAAACTTATAAACTTATGAATTTTTTAGAAGAAGTTTTCAGAAAAATGTTTGGATTAGCTCATGTATGAGAGGAAACCAAAATGACTAAAAATGACACTCTTTTTTAAAATGAGTGTAATGAGTTTTAAAGATTAGAGGGGTGTAATTAGGGCTGTTCACGAACCGAACCGAACCGAACCGAACGCAGGCATGCTCATACTTGGTTTGGTTTGAAACCGAGCCGAACCGAGCGGCTTGAATTTAAAGAAACGAGCGTCTTGTTTATGCTTGAACTTGGTTTGGTTTTAAATCGAGCGGCTTGGTTCGGCTTGGTTTTGCTTGGTTTCGTACAAAATTTTCAATTTTAAAATTATAAAACTCCAAAATATCATTAATTCAAAACTTTCAACTAAAAAAATGTATAGAGTTCCAACTCTAAAATGTCTAAAACTCAAAGTTAGCAATAAAACATACATAATAAGTTCAGCGAATATACCTGGTCAATATTTTCTCCTAACAATAAAAAAAATAGTTCGTGTATCAAGTGTGACGAGATCCAGCAGCTAGTTTTTTAAATGTGTAATCGAAGTACTGAATGACAGAATGGCATGAAAGTTTATGGAAATGTAGAATTGTGAAAGCATTGAACAAGTGGCTAGGATTTAAAATTAAACTTTGATGTCAACACGAAAGTAGGAAATTAAATTTTTTTTGTATATTTTTGTATAAATACATATTATATATAAATTTTAAACTAAAAAAATAATTCGAGCAAAACAAACCGAACCGAACCGAGCGAAGCTTTGCTCGTGCTTAGTTTGTTTGAAATCGAACCGATCCGATCGGACGGAAATCGAACGAGCATTTTTCGAGCGAGCGACGAACGGGCGTCGAGCGGTTTGAACAGTCCTAGGTGTAACAGGTAATTTAAACCCGTTAAGTTAATAAGTTACACATTTCTAACTTTTCAAAACCTTAATTTAAACCCGTTAAGTTAATAAGTTACACATTTCTAACTTTTCAAAACCTTTTTATTTTGTATTGTCTAAAAGTTAAAATAGATAAGAACTTATGGTTTGCCAAAAACTCTTATTAACTTTTTAAAAAGTTTATAATTAGAAAAAAATAAAGAATCCCAAACACACCATTTAACACACCCTAAATGGAAGAAGATACTAATCCTAAAAGTGGAAGAACATGGCTAACATATTTTGAGTCTTAAATCATATCCATTATGAACTAAAGTTTTCTCCCTTACCAGTTCGATCACATTTTACTATTTAGTTTAACTCGTTAAAAGAAATTCAAATCGCACTACAAAGGAAATTTTCGATTTAAATTTATACCAACAAAAGTACACAACTAAAAAGTTTATAATTAGAAAAAAATAAAGAATCCCAAACACACCATTTAACACACCCTAAATGGAAGAAGATACTAATCCTAAAAGTGGAAGAACATGGCTAACATATTTTGAGTCTTAAATCATATCCATTATGAACTAAAGTTTTCTCCCTTACCAGTTCGATCACATTTTACTATTTAGTTTAACTCGTTAAAAGAAATTCAAATCGCACTACAAAGGAAATTTTCGATTTAAATTTATACCAACAAAAGTACACAACATAACCACTAAAATCAAACTCACATTCATAAACTAGAAAAGCTTCATAATCATAACTGCATTACACCATTTCACCATAAAACAAATAAATAAAACACAACATAACTTGACACACATTTAACTCAAATTTCAACATAACCCTCTAAGCCTTGCTCGCACCACGTCCTTCCTTCGCACCACCAACATGAACCTGACCACCCGCACCACCACCACCACCAGCATGCACCTGACCACCAACATGACCACCAACATGAACCTGGCTCTCCCCAATATCATGAGCCTTGTCCTGAATAGTCTGACCCACATCCTTCGTCTTTTGTCCGGTATACTCCACCACATCCTGCAACCTTCTCTTAGCCGAATCCACCTGCTCGGGCACCGACCCGGTTATCTGCCTCAAAATATTCACCAAAAACGATAACGAGCTCAAACCCGTGAGCCCGAAAGTACCCGATGTCAAAAACCCCGCCACCGCCAGCCCGATCGCCAGGACAGCCGGGACAAGAACCGGGCTGAAGATAACGAAAAGCGGGGTCACGACAGCAAGACCGATCAAGGTACCGGCTAGCGTGAGTCCCGCTAGACCAAGTAGGGTTAAACCCACTGGAAGTATGGCCACAACGGCCAGGACTTTGCTCTTTGATGGGCCTTGTTGATGTTGGTGAGAGTAGTATGGCCTGTTAATGCCGGACTGATGGTCGAACCGTTGGTCATGGATGGTGTGAACTTGGATCTGTTGGGGGTGACGGTCACGATCGTAGCTAGCCATGGATGATGAATAATATTATGTGTTTAGAGATGAGAATAGAGAGATGATGAGAGTTGAAGGGGTGTGGTGACGGTGTTAATAAAGAAGAAGAGGTGAGTGTAAGGTGATGACACGTATGTGAGGACGTGGAGGAAATTTGGTTGCATGAAGCACAAGTTTCATAGCTTTTGTTTGTTTATTTTGACGGAGTCCCATGGGTTCTTCTTAAGTTCTAAGCTTTAATTTTCAAATTTCAATTCAAAAATCAAAATATACTTTTTAGTACATGATTTATCATTTATTGTTTCGGTTGTATCAAATGCTATTTTTGAAAAAAAATTTCTTTAAGCGTGTAATTTTATTAGTAACTAGTTTAAGTCTTTGTGTATGTTACATGTGTTTATTTAGTTTTTTGTTTTTAATTGTTTTATTATTTTGTATTTGTAATAATTTGTTTTATTTTTAACGTAGTTTTGTTTTGATTTAATACGTATATAATTTTTTGCATTATTCACTATAACATTTGGATTAAATTGATCGAAATGTGTAGCTTTTCTAGATTTTTAACGAACAAACATAAATTAAGACGAGCATGTTGATTTTTTTTAAAGAACATGCATGAACACAAATATTTGTCTTACAATAAAGGGGCGGTTGATGTAGGTGACGATGATGGTTGATGCATGAGACTATGAGAGGGAGGTTAACAATGCAAAACTTAACCGGTATGGAGATTTAGAGGATATATCAGCGACGGAGAATATGTAGAGAAAATAAATTAAATAGGGTTTGATTATGAAACAGTTTCACAAATAAATGAAATGTTATAACCCGTTTAAGGGCTATCCGGGTTTGGTGAGACCCATGACCCGTGAAAATTATTATTTGATGATTAAGGGGTTATTTCACAAATAAATTAGATATTATAACCCGTTTAAGGACTATCCGTGTCTAATGAGACTCATACCCGCGAACAGTGGCGGATCTAGGAAATTTTCTCACAGGGGTCGGAAAAATTTTTAGTCAGTATTCAGTTGGTCATCGCTACATAATTTTTCCGATCCCGTCCGGCCGATCATGTCAAGTAATCGGTATATAATTTTTTTGGTCCAGTTGGGCCCCTCCGATCGGCTAGAATTGGGTCAGCTCGAGTAATATAGAAAAAAGATAATCAAACAAATAATAATACGTGAAACTTCATTAAAAATGCATAAATAAAATGTCATGTGTCTAAAATTGTTCTTTAGGGGTTTTCATTTTTTAAAGCTTAACAAAAAATCATATAAAATTGTTCTTTAGGGGTTTTCATTTTTTAAAGCTTAACAAAAAATCATATAGTACGCATGTCTTTTTCAATAAAACAAATACAAATATCGTTTAAATTCTCATCACCCATTTGATTACGCAAAACATACTTCACGTAAAAGTATTTTCAACGTTTATAGTTGCGACGGGTAATACGAGAGCTAGTCTCAATAAACGATAAACCAATACAAATGAAGTTGGTGAGCATACCAACGTATGTAGAAAGTCGAAACATTTTCTTTGAAGATTAAAACTCTTATAATCCGTTGAACTCACATAACAAATTATTTGCGTCATTATAACCTTTTTTAATAAGTTAAATGTATATTAGGTTGAGAGTTTTGTGCTGAGAGTTTTGGACTTAAAACTTAGGAATAAGATTGATTGGGTATTTGAGCTTAAATTTGTATTAAATTCGTTTCAATTAAACTCAAATTTAATTATTTATATACATTTATATAATTATAAATGTAAATTTATTTTCTATTATGGCCAGTCTCGAAATTTCATGGGTTCATTCTCGAATTTTTACAGCGTCTTTTTGTCGTTTTCGAAATTCCACAGGGGTCGGTATCAAAATTTCCCAGAGGTCGGTTGAGGTTTTAACACATATATACCACTAAAAAAATTTCTCACAGGGGTCGGCCGACCCCCTACTCAAAGAGTAGGTACGCCACTGCCCGCGAATTCGGGTCAAACATATAAGAAGTCTCAAATCAAAATCAAACAATCTTGTGGCTTAAAAGAGGTGGGGGAGTGACAAAAGAGTTATACATATAATTTTTTTTGTATGCGTTTACAGATAGATAGATAGATAGATAGATAGACAGATACATATTTGAAAAGGGATTTTGAAGAAATACTAAGTGAACCCACGGGCAGATTATAGATAATCTGGGGGTTAAGTAATGTTTCCCACGAGGATGAGGTCCAGCAGAGAAGGTTGTTCTTCAGGGGACCTGCAAAACAGACACCGTAAGCTCGTCACTGAGAAGGGGGGGTTCCTCCTTGTGACCACCCTCCGGCGTGAGAATCAGACTAGATTGCTCTGAATATAAGTGTATATTAAGAGATTGCTAGATAAGATTGAGATATCAGATGATGATCTTACCATTCCAAGGTGTTGGAGTATTTATAGCCGAAGGTAGGTTTCCTAGAAGGTACAGCCGGCTGAATAGTATTCCTGTTCTACCAACAGTGGACTACGCACAGGCCATGCTGGTTGGTGGATAGGCTACGGCCAACAGTAAAGGTCGGCTGTATACTGTTCCTTTACTGCCGGCTACGCACTGTTCCACCAACTGTAGGCTGCGCACGTCCCATCGTAAGGGTTGGTGAGTAGGCAGCGGCTAATAGTGACAAACAGTACTAGAGGGTGCTCCTCCTCGTATTGTTGTCGGTGAGCTGTCACCCTGTGATTGGTTCATGGGCTGCTCTGGTCAAATTGTCTGTTCCGCCCATACCTTAGTAGGTATAGTACGAAAGACCTTCCAGAAGCATACGGACTGGCTCATTTAGGCGGGAGTATTCCCGCCTTGCTCATTCCTTCATGTGACTACTGAAGTAGCGAATGCCTTGTGCGTGTAGCCTTGCTGTTAGTGCGGGTAGCCTTCCCTGATGGCTTGTATCCGCAGCTGCGGGAACAGGCGGGGTACTTCGCCATTGGGAGGCTTTCCCTGCGGGTACAGTTGGCGTACTGCGCGTAAGGTTCTCTAAGCATGGTGGGCCCTGCTGGAGCAGTTGGTTATTGCGCAGACGTCCCTATTCAAGGTGACTCTTGCGGGTCCAACTGGGCTCTGCTGGGACCTACCTCTTCAAGTCCCCCCTGTCCAATGTTCTTCTCATGAATTATTAATAAGTGAGGTGAACTTTTGGACTTAGCAAGGAGTTTTTGAAAAGGGTTTAGTTTTTCGGTTTTCCGTGGTGATTCTTCCCGCGGTTTTCCTGATGTCACGCAGAAATTCCCGACTTTTCTGCTTGATCTTTGGGTGTGAAGCGGGTAGGTTTGTAACCTCCTCGTACGTCAGGAGCGTTGAGTCCCATTTGTGTGGATTCTCCGTGGGGTTTTGGTAGTTTTCAACATACTGATCAATTATGCTAAAACCACCAATCCCATCACGGAGTTTCGAACAATATAGTTCTCGACGTTCCCGTCATGCGGGGATGTTATTCCCGTTCCCGCCAGCATGGCCCAGAAGATCCTTCTTGGTTTGAATTCCCTGCAGAGTGCTAAGTATGTGAAGGGTTTTGCCTTGACACTGTACCCGCACTTGTCTTACGGTTACTTTACTTCCAAGGTATTCCTGGCGTCAATTCCCTGCGGGTGCTAAGTATGTGAAGGGTTTTGCCATAACACTGTACCCGCATCCGTCTTACGGTTACTTGGTTGCCGAGGAATTCTTGGCTTCAATTCCTTGCAGGTGCTAAGTATGTGAAGGGTTTTGCCTTAACACTGTACCCGCACCTGTCTTACAGTTACTTGGTTGCCAAGGTAAGGGGTATTTTCCCGCTTACTTTTGAATCTTTTTGAATTTTGAATTTTGAAATTCGAAGAGTTGGTGGAAGGATAAGAACAGTCCAAACCTCTGACACGTCGTGCGACGGTTTCTTCTGACTGTGTCAGGACGTGCAGGAAGTTATGGTGACGTGACAGTACATGGTCATTCCAGACGCTTTTTCAGGCGCGTGGGCGCGATTTTTCGGGCGCGTGGCCGCGAAATTAATGGTATGCGTCCTGTCAACAGCTGTTGCCAGCTTGCTTTTTGCCACGTGTCATAGTTTCATTGCACCTTCGTTTTCTCTCTCTTCCGCATTAATTTCATCGCATTAATTGCGATTAGTATATAAAGGGGGAGAGGGTTCTTTGTAATCCACACTTTCACTCTTCTCTTCATCTTCTTTGCGATTTCCGGCGAATACTCACCTTTTCAGGCAAGCATTCTCCCGAAATCGTTTTCTTCTTTTTCAAGATGTCTCGTGATCTCGAGTCTACAGCTGACGACAAGAGTACTGCTGGCGAGTGCCAGTGTGCTCTGCCTGGCGATCTGTATCGGTACGTCGTCAGGAAGTTCATGCTCGAGTCTCTCGAGCCTGAGTTTCCTGAACCCCATCAGACGGTGTACGATGCCCCCAGAGGCAAGATCGGGGTTTATGCTGCATTCTTTGTTTATGGGAATCTTAGGTTCCCATTGACAAAGTTTGTTTACCGTGTCCTTGAGAGGCACGGTGTTCATTTGACCGAGTTGCACCCCATGGCGATCGCCAAGATTCGCCACTTCGAGTGGGTGTGCCGGATTTTGGGCATTGAGCCCTATGTTGACCGCCTGATGACCTTCTACACTTGGAGGTGCATCCAGGGGTGGTACACGTTGATAACCCGGATCAAGGGTTTGAAGATTTGCGCAACCGAGCGCAGTCTTCGCGCGTGGAAGCGGGAGTTCTTCTTCATATCCGCTCGCGCCATCCCCATTGCCATGAAATTCAAGAACGGGCAAGTACTTCCCAGCCTTCACGCCTCCAACTACGAGGAGGCGGAATGGTTTTCGAAGATATCCCGGGTCCAATCTCCGGTTTACCGGTTTGCGGAGTCAGGGATGGTGATGTTGGGGATGAGCCGGGTGTGGAAGGAGGCGGATGCGCGAAAGATTCCGATCGTCCTCGAATACGGTTCGAACTCTGTTCCTTACGGTATGCTTTATTTCTTTTTGTTGATTCTGAATTTCTTCTAACTTCTTTCCTGTTTATTTCAGAGGGGAACGACTTGCAGTCGCTCCTGAACCCGCGGGAGGCTGACGGTCCCGCTCGGATGGGTACTCGTGCTCTGGACGAGAACGAGTTGCCCATCCTAGAACAAACGGCGGATCGGTTCGTGGAGGTCTATCCGCAAGGCCATGAGATCCTTAGCTCCCGTCGGCCAGGTAAGGCGCTATTCGACCCTCGACCCCTCAATGTTGAAACCTCTGCTGGAATTCCTCTAATCGTATGTTCTGATGAGGAATCCGCAGATGGTCCTCCGTTGGTGCGGAAGAAAAAGGCTGCCGGCGGGAAGGGGAAGGAGAAGGTGGCCTCCACAGCCGATCCAGCGCCTCGGTCTGACTCGGAGACCGAGAGCGAAGAGGTGGCGGGGAATCCCGGTGGTGATAAGATCACCATTCCGGAGGCTGTGACAACTGTCACCGAAGAGCCCAGGATGACGACGGTGACCGGCGTGAAGAGGCCGGCTCCATCGGGTTCGTCCCCGCCTCTTCGTACCTTTAGGCTCAAGAAAACCCGTAAGTACAAACTTCCTTTATCTTTAGCTTCATAGTTTAATGTCATTTTAACACTTGTCTTCTTTACGCAGGCGTGGATGTTGACGCATTCCAGGGTGGAGCGCAGAGGAGTACCTCTCCGCCAATGACGGTAGGCTTGGTCAGCCTTCCTGAGGCGACGACCCAGGCGCCTGCGCCTGCATCCGCTGGTTCAGTCGCTCACTCCTTTGAGCCGACAGTTCCAGCTGTGATGACGTCACCGCCGGCTGTGAGTGCTATTTTTACAGCATCTTTCACCGAGCCGGCGGTTACTATTGCTGCGGATTCTGCAGCGGCCACCGCGGCGGCTGTCACACCCCGGCCAGAGGCGGAATGCCAAGGGCGTGGACGAAGTCTCAGATTGAATAAGCCATAACACAGGTTAAGAGTCTAAATGAAATGCATACATAGATAATCAAGTTACATTGTTCAAAAGATACAAATAAAACCACAATAGTCCAACAGATACTAAGTCTAGTACTACGCCTTCAGTCATCTCCTAAGGCCATCTAGAAATCCCTGTTCTTCATCTATTAGCATTACCTGAAAAATATGCAAGAAAGCGTCAACTACAAAAATAGTTGAGTGAGAACATAAGTTTGTTGTAAAAGGAAAAGGCTTCATACACAAGCATGTTAGACCATGTTGTAGGGGTTTATATATAGGGTGTACCAGCGGCTAACCCACCACTCCTACAACATATTTTGCTGTGCTTATTGTTTTATGAGTTTCAAAGTGAGAAGACAGTTCATAAGTAAAAGCGTAGTGTATAATACATGGTTCGGTACAGTTCATAATAGTGTGTGAAAAGCGTGTACGTGGATCATTGAGTTACAACGTGTATAAGGCAATACAATAGTTCACAATTCTTGAGATAAATGCACATAACAGATAGACCAAAGAGCAAGTAATAACACATAGTACACATAGAGGTCACGCGAGTGTGAGGCGAGACTTACATGGATTCACACAGAATCCAAGGCCGTCGAGTATGCGAGACTTACATGGATGCCGCAGTATCCAAAGCAGTCGAGTGTGCGAGACTTACATGGGTGCCGCAGTACCCAAAGCAGTCGAGATAGTGACCGTGGTTCATAGAGCAACAGTTCATAGAGCATATAGTTCATAGTGCAACGGTTCATAGTACAATGGTTCATAGTACAATGGTTCATAGTGTAACAGTTCATAAAGTGATACAAATTTATAGAGTAAGTAAAGTAATTGTGATGGTGTTTACATTACGTTAAGTTATAAGTGAAAGCGAGTAAAAGCAGAGTAAAACAGTGTATAAAGGTTTGAAGTAAAGTGTTTTGCATATTTCCACCCCGTGGTTTGATAAAGTGAAAACAGTTGAAAAGGGGTTTATGAACTCACCTTGATCTCGGGTTAGGATGGTGCTACAGAAGATCTCCTTAGCCTAGAGTTGGACATATGTATAAGGTTAACAACGTGCAATAAGTCTAAGAAAACGAGTTTACGCGACCTCGAGCAAAAACTGGGTTTTTAAAGATGAAAACAGCTTGGTTCTGGCTTGATTCGATCGAATAAGAATACATTCGATCGAATAAGAATACATTCGATCGAATAGGAACACGTTCGGTCGAATAGGCACACATTCGATCGAATAGACACACATTCGATCGAATCTGAGGCACACTCGATCGAACCAGAAACACATTCGGTCGAACCAGTTTGGGAAAACTCGTTCGGTCGGACATGGAACTTGTTCGATCGAATAGACACTCGTTCGATCGAATACGAAGCTCATTCGATCGAATGAGTTGGAGACCATTCGGTTGCTTTCCTATTCGGTTGACTGGACTGGTTCGATCGACTCCTTCGATCGAATGAACTGGTTCGATCGACTGGTTCGATCGAATGAGTCTGATTCGACTCCTTCAAGCTGGGCGACGGAGAAACCTACGGGTTTTCCAGATTTTCCAGATTTTTGACCCAAAATCGAAGTTTTTGACATGGAAATGCTCGGGATTGAAAGGGGTATCGATTCCTAGTACTTTTAAACACAAAAGCTTGCATTTTGACACCAAAACAAGTCGGTTTTTGACCCGAAAACTCAAGTTACGAAAATGGGAGTTTTTGCTCGATTTGAGGCCGAAAATGGTTATGAAAACGGATGATTTTCGAAAGGGACTTACCAAAAACGATTAGGAACAAGATTCCGGGCTCGGATTTGAGATTTGAGGACTTTCTCTCTCTAGCTTCTCTCTCTAGAAATGAGAGAGTTTGGGTGGGTGCAAGTGAAAGAGTTGGGTGAAAATGGTGGAAGTGTCAAGAACTTTCGTTTATATACTACGGGTTTGGTTAGGCGCGGGTTGGCTACCTACGGGTCGAGATTAGCCGAGTCCATAAATTTTGTAAAACGAAACATTTTTCTATAAACTTTTATGAAATAACTTTGAATAAAATATCTGAAATCTTTTAAAATAATGAAAATATCATTTATTTACAAAAGATAGATTTTTGGTCACCGGGTTAAATTTCGGGATGTTACAGCGGCCGCCACCATGCCTCCTCCGTCATCGGCAACGACGGCCGATCCTTCAGGTATGCATGGGGCGTATCGCCAAACCTTGCCACCTTCCCATCTGCCTGACATCTTGGATGGATTTCCCTTGGGTTCAGGTGATGGGTTTGGCGGCTATCGGCCTGTTATTGACCCTACAGGTGCGTAGGGTTCTTTTGGCCTATTTTATATTTTTCAATCATCTTTTCCTAACTGTTCTTTGTTTTTTGCAGTGTCGGATTCCAATGAAGTGTATGTTCCACGATGGAACATTCGCCGAGGAACAACCCTTCGCACACCTGTGGAGTGCGTGGAGTGGGCTCGTCACGCTGCTCCCAGTGGTGCGTTGGGGGAAGCCATGGCTAGCTACCAGGAGGGTAGGCTAAGCAATGAGCTTCGGGTTCTCCTGGCCCGGATGCAGCCGCGCGTCGAGCTGCTTTGTCGTGAAAACGACAAGTTAAAAGCAGCTCGCCTTCAGGAAGTAGCTCAGGCGCGGGCTGTCCGGGAGGAGAATAGGAGGCTTTCCGCCGCGGCGGCGGAGAAGGAGAAGGCGTTCAAGGCCCTTGAAGTCGAGGTTCAGGCCCGTCTCGTGGCTCGCTCCAAGGCTGCCCAAGCTGTTAATGAACAGCTTCGGCTGGCTAAGGAGACTGCTAGGAACGCGACTGAAAGGGCCACCAAGGCTGAAGCTGTTGCCGAGCCTCTACGCGTGGAGAATGAAGAGCTTAAAGCCAAATTAGAGGCTCTCCAGCAGGCTCATGATGCTTTGGCGATGGAGGACGCGAAGAAGCTCCAAGAGATCCTGGACCAGAGGGGCGTGCTTGACCATACTGAGCGGAAGCTAAAGGGCGTCGAAGAGGCTGCTGCAAAGGAAGTGTTGCTTGCCAACCTTAATAAAAGTGAAGCCGAACGCGCCTGTACCCAAGCTCAAGCCGCCCTCCAAGAAGCTCTGGTTGCCATGGAATGGCTTCTTCGAGAAGCGTTGTCTCGGGTAAGTCTAGCTTCATGTCTTCACGCTTTTCTTTATAAATAGAAAAGGTTCTGATACTTGTATTTTTTCTTTGTAGGTTGTGCATCGGGTCTTCTCAGAGACGTCTTATGACGATGCTATGAGCGCAGCCCTCAACGCTTCTCATGAGGATGGGGAAAAGGCCGGCTTCCTGCTTGGTCTAGGGTTCGTTGAGAAAGGCATCCCGCCTTCCAACTTCCCTTTGTACGATGTGGATACTGAAGCTATTTACGACCAAGCAGTGAACCAGTATGCCGCCTTCTCGCATCCTGTGGTGGAAAAGGTGAACGAAGTCGCTGCTGCTGATGATGGGCTAGCTATTCTTAAAGCCTTCCTTGAACCACCACGCTCTACTGATGGAGCGGGGTCCAAGTGGAAGTGGTCCTGAAGCTTGATTCTGAAGATCCCTTTCCACCATTAGCGTAGATTTTTGCTTTTGTATAGCTTTGTAATATTTGAATTTGATGAAATAAAGATTGTGTTTGTTCTTTGCCTTGTTTATTTTACGCATGTTTTGATCTAACTTAGTAATTTCTTTAGTACTTAGATAAGTTAACTTTTTAACGTGGTAAATTATAAGTTTGTTTCGCTTCCTCTTTCATGATTGTGCGGGTATGACCGTCACTTACACTTAGTAGGATGGCTTAACTTTACTTATATCTGACCTGCGTGGAAGTTTTCCTCATCTTTTCCCTTGAAATTTTCTAAGTGTTCAGAATAAGTTAACCTTTGAACGTGGTAGATAGGTTGAAGTTTTGCTTCCTTGCTCGTGATTGTGCGGGTAAGACCGTCACTTGCACTTACAAGGATGGCTAAACTTTACTTACATCTGACCTGCGTGTAGGTTTTCCTTATTTTTAGCGTTGTGTTTATGCGGGTTTTGCCGCCTTCCACACGTAACGACTTACTTCTTCCCCCATTTATGCGGTGAATACCGGCACCAGTGTGGGAAGTTCATAAGTATAAAGGTAAGGCTATCAACACATTGTGAAAGGAGAATCATTTCCATTAGAAGTGGCTCTAGGCCTTTTCTTTACAAGTTTGGAATTGATCTACATATAACATTTGCGTAATTGAGCTCCGTTCCATGTTCTTGGGATGGGAGTGCCATCGAGCCTTTCGAGCCGGTATGCGCCCTTTCCCAGGACTTCTTTAATAATGTATGGCCCTTCCCAGACCGGGGCCAGCTTTCCTGGGCGTTCTTGGTTCGAAGCCTCGTTGTTACGCAGTATGTAGTCTCATACATTGAAGTTGCAGAGTTTTACCCGCGTGTTGTAGTACTTTTGCATTTGTCGCTTGTAGTTCTCTTCACGCACTGCGGCTAAGTCTCTGCGTTCCTCGGTTAGCATAAGGTCCAACCGTCTTTCCGCATCATTGTCTTCTGGCTGAATCAAGGCCCTTGGTGAGGGTAAACCGATTTCGACCGGGACCATAGCTTCAGTGCCATAAGTGAGACTGAACGGGGTTTCTCCCGTACTGGCCTTCTTCAGCGTTCTGTTTGCCCAAAGGACGTGCGAAAGCTCGTCCACCCAGCCGGATCTGTGTTCCAAGAGTCTTTTCTTTATGCCTTCGACGATGCTCTTATTTGCTCTTTCCACCTCACCATTACCTTGCGGGTGTGCCACTGAGGTAAAGGTGTGGGTGATCTGAAGTTCTTTCAGCCACTGTTGTAGCTTCTTGTCAGCAAAGTTGGTGCCGTTATCGCTCACCAAATTCTGTGGAAGTCCAAAACGACAAATAATAAATTCCCAAATAAATTTTTTGATATGTTTCGCGGTTGTTTGGGCTAAACCACTTGGTAAAGTAGTCGATGGCTACCACTAGGAACTGAACATTTCCTGCTGCTGTAGGAAATGGGCCTGTCACATCGATGGCCCACTTCTGAAATGGCCATGAAGAAGTGACTGGAACAAGTTCATTCTTCGGGCGGTGCGTGTTGGGTGCGTAAAGCTGGCAAGACCTGCATTTTCTGATGTATGCCAGTGCATCCGTATGCATCCCCGGCCAAAAGTATCCCGCGTTGTTTAGCTTAGCTACAACAGCGCGGGGACCTGCGTGTATTCCACAGATGCCTTCGTGTACTTCCCTTAGGAGGTAGTCAGCATCTTGGTTGTCCACGCATCTTAATAGTGGGCCAAGAAAGTTACGTCTGTAAAGGATGTCATCGATGAGTTGATAATTCAGTGCTTTACAGCGTAGTTTTCTTGCCTGTGTTTTGGATTCTGGTAGTGTACCTGCCGCAAGGTATTTTATTATTGGTGTCATCCACGTTTCCGTGCCGGTTTGGATGACACAAATTTCCTTGTGCGGGACCGAATGTGTCTCGAGGAGTTCAATGCGGATATCCTTTCCTAAGTGGGTGAAGGCTAATGATGCAAGCTTGCTTAACGCATCCGAAGATTTGTCTTCACTTCGCTTGACGTGTATGACTTTGCAGTCATTGAAATCGCGCATAAGGGATTTTGCTTGTGCGAGGTACAGGGCCATTGTGTCGTTCACGGCCGTGTACGTCCCGTTGATTTGATTGGCTACTAACATGGAATCCACGTGGGCTTCCAAGTTTTTCACTCCCATCTTACGCGCAATTCTCAGCCCAGCCAAGAATGCCTCATACTCGGCTTCGTTATTCGTACTTGGAAAATCCAGTCGAATAGCGTAAGTGTATTCTTGGCCCGCTGGGTTGGTTAGCTTTAGCCCTGCACCTGAACCCTCGTTATTGGCTGCCCCATCAGTGTAGAGTCGCCAGACATCATTGATGTCTTGTGCTGGAGAGGGTTGAGCCTCTTCCTGGCACTCTTTTTCCCGCGATGCAGGCACTTCTGCAATAAAGTCGGCCAGAACCTGGCCTTTTATGGCTGGTCTTGGCTTATACTTTATCGCGTATTCTCCCAACTCAATTGCCCATTTGGCTAGGCGTCCCGATGACTCGGGTTTGCCTAGAACGTTTGCAAGTTTGAAGTTGGAGAGAATGGTGATTGGGTGACCCTGGAAATATCGTCTTAACCTGCGTGAAGCGTGTATAAGTGCTAAGACTAATTTTTCGAGGGTAGAGTACCGGGTTTCTACGTCTGTTAGGATACGGCTGACATAATAGATTGGCATCTGGATGCCTTTTCGCTCTACTAGCAGGACTGCCCCGGTTGCTCTATCTGTTGCGGAAAGGTATAGGATTAACTCCTCTCCTGCTTCTGGTGCTGTGAGTGTTGGGAGTTCGATCAAGCGTGACCGAATCTCCTGAAAAGCTGCTTCCGCTTCTGGTGTCCAGCGGAAGTGCGTTTTCTTTAAACAGTTTCTCAACGTTGACACGAAGGGAAACGACTTATCCGCGTGGTTTGCCAAAAAGCGATTAAGTGCCACTAGTCGTCCATTCAGTGTCTGAGCCTGTTTGATGGTAGTAGGTGATTCCATTTTGATAATGGCTTCGACCTTTTCAGGGTTCGCTCTGAAGCCATCTTTAGTGACGATGACCCCCAAGAACTTCCCTTCTTCCATTCCAAAGGCACACTTGCTCGGGTTGAGCTTCATGTTTATCTTCCTGAGCGTGTTGAAAGTTTCTTCGATGTCTTTCAACATCGCTTCTGGGTCAGAGCTTTTGATGACCAAGTCATCCATGTAGACTTCCAAGTTCCTCCCAATTTGTGTATGAAACTGGTTGTCCATCAGGCGTTGGTATGTGGACCCGGCATTCTTAAGTCCGAATGGCATCATTTGGTAACAAAATGTACCATCGGGCGTCCGAAAAGCGGTTTTGTCCTGATCATCAACGGCCATGTGGATTTGATGGTACCCCTTATACGCGTCCAGGAAGCATTTAAGGCTGAATGGTGCCAACGAGTCCACCTTAAGATCAATTTCAGGTAACGGATAACAATCTTTGGGGCATGCTTTGTTCAAGTCTTTGAAATCTATGCACATGGGCCATTGTTTGTTATTCTTCGGTACCATAACGGGATTTGCAACCCAAGTTTGATATCTACTAACGCGTACGATGCCTGCGTCAAGGAGCTCCTTGATTTGGGTTCTACACGCGTTAGTTTGTTCTGGCCCCATTACTCTGCGCTTTTGTACGATCGGCGTAACAGCCGGATCGCATTTGAGCTTATGCTCTTCCTTACTTCGGGGTACACCAGTCATGTCAGCTGGTGTCCACGCGAAGATGTCAGCGTTCTTTTGTAATAAACGCTTGAGTAAGGTGCGTGTGGGATCAACAATTGTTGGGCCAATGGAGACGGCCTGGTCCGGGTACTTGCCGTTGAAGGCCCATCTTTCTGGTTCGGTGATGGTTGGTTTAGCCATCTTTGGTTTGGGTTTAGATGAGACAGATGCGATGCATACCTGGGGAATGCCGGTGATCATCGCTACACCCTCAGCTGTTGGCCATCCCATCATGCCGTGGACTGAGGATACCACGGCGTTGAATCTTGCCATCCCGTCTCTCCCGAAGAGAATGTCGTATGTGTGGTGTGGCTTCCTCATCACGACAAAGTCCACATCTTCTGTGCGGGAGTGTTTCCCATCTGTAAGAGTGACGGGGAAAGATAGGATACCCAGGGGGCGTTTGTGCTGCCATCAAACCCTTCCATCGAGGCGCAGATCGTTTCCAGGCGTTCCTTGTCTTCGTCATCTAGCTTGTCGAAGAACTGCCTGTACATCACCGTTGACGAGGCGCCGTTGTCAGCAAGAGTGCGAGAAGTGATGTAGTGCCCCAGCTGGCTTTTGATGACGATAGGGCCTTCTTTGCTGGGTCCTCCTGGCACTCGCGGGAAGCGCACCTTAGCTTCCTTCCACGCACATGGTTCTGGCGTTCGCCTTTTTCTTCCTCTGATGTTACCATGAACCATGTTGATGCTGATGTCAACGGGCTTTCGTCCGTTGCCTCGGTACCGGTTGTCGTTCCGTCCTCCCTTCTTGATTGATGCCACCAGGTGTGCCAGTCTTCCATCCTTGACGAATGCTTCAACAATATCCTTCAAGGATGTACACTCTTCCGTACCATGACCTTTTGTCCCGTGGAAGTCACAGGATTTGCTCTGATCCGCATTAGGTCGGTGCCGGTTCACTGGAGCTTTTGGCCACGGTAGCTTTTCAGTGGCAAATATCTCCGTGACGCTTTTGGTGAGTGGCGTCCACCGGTGCTTTTGGCTTGAAGGATGTGTGTGATTTCTTCCGCCAACAAGAGGGTGAGAGCTGGATGAGGTGTCAAAGTTTACCCTTGACTGCCAGATACCTAGCTTCCTCTTTTTGTTCTGCCGGGCGATCCGGACATTGTTCTCTCTTGTCCTCTGCGTGTAGAGGTGTGTACTCTGGGGAAGATCCCTTCCCAGTTGCTTCTCCGTCTCGGCAAAGCGCTTGGCCGCCTCATGATGGCATCCCATGTTGATGGCATGCCATCCTTACCCGTCAATGTGCGGATAAGCTCCGGGTATTCGGCGCCTTGGATGAAAGCGGCGCGAACAAGATCTTCACTTTTGTTGCCGAGACTTAGCTTTTTGGAGTTGAAGCGGGTGATGAAGTCTAATAAAGATTCATCCTCCTCTCTAACGCAGTTGAGGATCGTCCACTGTTCTTCAGTATATTTCCTCTGTTGGCTGAAGTGCTGGCTGAACTTGTTCTGAAAGTCCGCCCAGTCATATATGTGGTGGACCGGTAAACAATCGAACCATGCCCTGGCCGCTCCAACCAGAGTCATCTGGAACATATAACACCACGTGGGTTCCGTCCAGTTACTGACGGTTGCCCCCGCAATGAATCTGTTCAAGTGGTCGTCTGGGTCGGATAGACCATCATAAGTGCCAATGTTGGACATTTGTTTGGCACTTCTCGGGGCGATTGCTTCCGCAATGTCCCTTGCGAACTTTGACTTTCCTGCATTTGTAGCAGTTGGCCTAAAGGTTTTGGAGAAGTCACGCGGGTTTCTCTCCGCATTCGTTGGTTTAAAAGCTTCCCCAAAATTCCTTTTCGGCTGGAAGTCCGTTTCCTTATGCTTCCCTTTCGCCTTATGGCGAGGGTTTGCGTCGGTATCGGATTCTTCTCTCTCCTCGTCTGAGTACTCGCACTCGCTGTTCATATTGAGCTGTTGGCGAGTACTGCCGAATTCGTCAGCCTGTTGAACTGAACGCAAGCGTTCATCCAATTCAGCTTGGAACTCTCTCTGACGTGCTTCGGCCCACGCCTTCACTTGATCTAGTGTTTGGCGAGGGGCCCTCGTTTTTTTTTCCAACTGGGCATCAGTGAACCCCAGTGGAATATTTACTGCACTTGCCCCGGCTTGGGTAGTCGGGGTAGTGTTCGTAAGATTTGTATAACCGCCGGTGTTCCCCCCAGTTGCTGGGGTTGTGGTTACCGGGGTTTCTTGTTCGGTTACTGGCCTTGGGACCGGAGTAACGTTAACCATTTCTTCAGAAATTTTGAAAAAAACTAAATTAGTTCTAGCTTTTATGCACGGATGGCGCCAATGAAGAAACACTAAGTGAACCCACGGGCAGATTATAGATAATCTGGGGGTTAAGTAATGTTTCCCACGAGGATGAGGTCCAGCAGAGAAGGTTGTTCTTCAGGGGACCTGCAAAACAGACACCGTAAGCTCGTCACTGAGAAGGGGGGGTTCCTCCTTGTGACCACCCTCCGGCGTGAGAATCAGACTAGATTGCTCTGAATATAAGTGTATATTAAGAGATTGCTAGATAAGATTGAGATATCAGATGATGATCTTACCATTCCAAGGTGTTGGAGTATTTATAGCCGAAGGTAGGTTTCCTAGAAGGTACAGCCGGCTGAATAGTATTCCTGTTCTACCAACAGTGGACTACGCACAGGCCATGCTGGTTGGTGGATAGGCTACGGCCAACAGTAAAGGTCGGCTGTATACTGTTCCTTTACTGCCGGCTACGCACTGTTCCACCAACTGTAGGCTGCGCACGTCCCATCGTAAGGGTTGGTGAGTAGGCAGCGACTAATAGTGACAAACAGTACTAGAGGGTGCTCCTCCTCGTATTGTTGTCGGTGAGCTGTCACCCTGTGATTGGTTCATGGGCTGCTCTGGTCAAATTGTCTGTTCCGCCCATACCTTAGTAGGTATAGTACGAAAGACCTTCCAGAAGCATACGGACTAGCTCATTTAGGCGGGAGTATTCCCGCCTTGCTCATTCCTTCATGTGACTACTGAAGTAGCGAATGCCTTGTGCGTGTAGCCTTGCTGTTAGTGCGGGTAGCCTTCCCTGATGGCTTGTATCCGCAGCTGCGGGAACAGGCGGGGTACTTCGCCATTGGGAGGCTTTCCCTGCGGGTACAGTTGGCGTACTGCGCGTAAGGTTCTCTAAGCATGGTGGGCCCTGCTGGAGCAGTTGGTTATTGCGCAGACGTCCCTATTCAAGGTGAGTCTTGCGGGTCTAACTGGGCTCTGCTGGGACCTACCTCTTCAGATTTGATTGTAAAAGTAGTGTAACCCATGTTGACGAAGAGGTGTCTTATAAAAAAAACAAAAATTTTCATATTTTCTTTTTTTTTTAAATCACTTATACGGTTGAATATGTTTATATACTAGTTGTAGCAGTGCACTAATGTGGTTCAGTTGGTATCATGATTAAATCAAAAGATTCGGTCGGTAAAACCCTGCGGATAAAACCGAGCGTTACAACTGAGAGCCGAAACGAATTCAATCAATATCAATCATGTTTGTTACGATGTAAGCAACGCTGGTAAAACCTAAGCATTAAAACCTCAAATATAAAACCGTCAAATTAACATATAAAAAGACTAACATATAAAACATATATAATATTTAAAACGACATAGTAGAACCCAAGCAGTGTAGGTCATCTACATTGTGGTGGCGAGTTGACGCGAATTCAGATGATTTTGGTATGTTCGTTACGGTAGCGTATAAACAATGTTGTTAGAATTCAAACGTTAAAATCTAAAAAAATAAATTCGTCAAATCAACATAATAAAGATAAATTTTTAAAACAACGTTATTCGGTCGGTAAAACCTGAGGTTGCCGGTCCCGTGCATTGTGGTGGTGAGTGGACTAGAATTTGTTCGGTTTTGGTTACTTTTGTTATGGTAGCGAAACTAAAACAAAAAGGCCGGTAAAACCTGAGCGTAGTCGGTCCCAGACAATCTTGCCGTGAGTAGATGCAAATAGACGTTTAATTATCAAGATTTTAAAAAAAACTTACGTTCGTTACGATACTGAAAGAAAAACAAAATATAAAATTTTAGGTGGACCAATGGGGTGGCGTGGTTTGGTAAAACTCGGGTGTTGGGAACAGTCAAGCGTTGTCGGTATTGGACGTTGAGGTGGGGAGTCTACACGAATTCGGTTGGTTTATGTCATGTTCGTTAATCGTTGTGGTACCAGAACTAAAATAAACAGAATATTGCTCAAAGCTTTCTTATACGATTCATTAGTGAAAGAGTACATAAATTAAGGCAGATTAAAATTGCTTAAATTGCAAATAAACAAAATATAGTTGAAGACCAGGACTAATTAGGAATAGCAAACATGAACAACTTTTTTATTTTAATATAAATACCCCCAAAGAGACTTATTTAAATCAAAACGTCGCCCAAATTTGACTCCACTTTCAGCATATACCGCATCAAAATTCTGCATAAAATATAAGAAGAGAAAGTTTTCAATATATTTAATTTGGAGAGTGAGAGTATATAACTTCCAAATAAAGAAAACTGAAAATGAATGATAGCATGTGACATACACTAATTCAACGGCAATGGAATAACACACAGAGGTTTAGCTTTGCATAAGGTGATTCCAAAATTCTCAGTCATGTCCAAAGCCTCGTCTTGATTTTTTGGGTCTACACTCCAATTAAAATTATTGAGCAATGAGCCCAACATCATTGGGATCATACGGATCGCAAGCGTCATACCCGGGCATATTCTTCGCCCGGCACCAAATGGGAGTAGCTCGAAATCCTGACCACGAAAATCAATCTTAGAATTCATAAATCTTTCCGGCTTGAACTCTAGCGGGTCATCCCATATGGTTGGGTCTCGTCCTATGGCCCATGTATTGATAAACACTCGTGTGCCCTTTGGAATATTGTATCCATTAAGCTGTACTTGTTTCTCAACTCTTCGAGGCACGAGGAAGGGGGCTAGCGGGTGTATTCTGAAAGTTTCTTTCACAATGCACAATAAGTAGGGTAGCCTCAAGATATCCTCCTCGTTTACGATTTTACCTTTACCAATAACTTCTTCTAGCTCCTCTTTGGCTTTAGTCATGACGTGTGGGTTTCGTAGTAACTCGGTCATTGCCCATTCTATTGTGCTTGCGCTCGTATCAGTGCCGGCACCAAATGTATCCTAGACGATCATACAAAATTATATGTTACTTAAAAATGAAACAAGAGAGGAAAATATTAGGAAATAAATGTAACTAAAAGAAAATTTACATATATATTTGACATCTAGGTCTCCTATGGCACACAATAAACTTATTATGATCAATACCATTGAAAACTCTATAGAATGAAATTATTACTCACCATAATCAAGCTCTTTATATGTGTGTGATTGATCTCATTTGGGTTATCTTGATTGAGTTTCAAGCACAAGTCCAATATATCATTTTGCTTAAATCCTCCCACCTTCAGCCTCTCGTCGATTATGTCTTCAAATCCCCCGAGAAGCTTCTCAAGATGACTAGTCATTCTTCTCCTTATTCCTTGCGGATCAAACCTTTTGAGTATCGGAAAAAAGTCAACGAAATTTGGCTTTGCAGCCTCCACCATACAGTTTGAAATCGCGTCCTTCATTTCTGAACCTGATTCCTCATTTGGTTGTGTTAGATCCTTGGAAAAGATAGTGTTCGATAAAAGATTCAGTGAGGTTCTGAATGCAGCACGACTTATGTCCACATACTCATTCGATAAGCTAGCTTTCCGGCAGTATGCTACTAGCTCTTCAACTTTTTGTCTCCTTAAGTGTTGGTTAGTTTCAAGGGAGGAGTTGGAGAATATATTGGAGTTAAGAAACCTTCTGAGGGTTCGCCACTGGCTGTTGACAGGGAGCCATGTTACCGAGTGTTGGGCGTGGTTAAGTGCATGAAAGGCGTCAGGGGCATAACGACCAGAGAAACTAACATCTTGCTTTTGGAGTACTTCTTTGGCCGCAGTGCTGGAAGAGATAACAAGTGTGGTTATCTGGCCAAGTTGTAAAGACATCACTGGGCCATGGATTTTGGCTAGTTTGGCTAGGGACTTGTGTGGTTGGTCTCTGAATTTATTTTTGATTTATTTAATTGTTAAGAAAATTAGAGAAGTGAAAGATATATTTAAAAATAAAGGGAATTGTCCAATAGTGGGGGGTCATGTGGAGAAAAGCTTCATAATCATAACCACATTACACTATTTCACCATTATAAAAAAAAACAAACCACACAAGACTACAGTCTCCACACATTCACTTAAACCAACCCTAGCTCGATCCGGTTTGTCGCAACACGACCACCACCATGAACCTGGTCCTCATTAGGTCCGATCTCATGAGCCTTGTCCTGAATACTCTGACCCACATCCTTAGTCTTCTGTCCCGTATACTCCACCAAATCCTGCACCGACCCAGTTAACTGCCTCAAACTATTCACCAAAAACGACAACGAGCTCAAACCCGTGAGCCCGAACGTACCCGACGTCAGAAACCCCGCCATCGCCAGCCCGATAGTCAGCACAGCCGGGACGAGAATCGGGCTGAAGATGACGAAAACCGGGGTGGCGAGAGCGAGCCCGATCAGGGTACCGGCTAGCGTGATGCCAGCGAGCCCGAGTAGGGTTAAACCCACTGGAAGTAAGGCTACAACGGCCAGGACTTTGGTCATTGATGGGCTTTGTTGGTGTGGGTGGTAGTTGTCGGGGTGGTCTAAGCGTTCATGAATGGTGTGAACATGGACTTGTTGGGGATAACGATCGGTACTAGCCATGGTTTGATGATATTATTATTATTATTATTAGCAATATGTACGTATGAAATAAAGATTTGAGAAATGGAGGTGTTAATAAAGATGAACTGGTGAGTGCATGGTGATGACACGTTTGTGACGACGTGGATGAAATTTGGCTGCGTGGCCTTTGTTGGTATATTTAAATGTGCCAGCTACGGAATTACATGGATAGTTGTACACTTGTACGTTTTAACTTTCAATGGAGAATATATTAAAAACTAGCCAATCAAGACATGAGAAATAGGATCCTAGGTTTATTAAGAAAAAATGGTTTTTAATATTGGATCAAATGGATTTTAAGTATTCAGAGATAGTTGGATTGGATTTCTCTCATATAGTGGTGTTTCATGTAATCATCAACATGTATATTTGTGGTGTTTGGATTAGTCATCTCATATGACTGGATCCAAGTTTATTCCCTTACATACTATTTCGTCACGTGGCAACACAAGATGAAATCTGACATCTGAGATAGATGGATTGAACTCATGCTTTCATGCACTACTAAACTCACGGATATAATCATTTGAAGATGCAAATATTAATTTGTAAGAATGCAGTTTTAGTTAATGGAATGTAACATCTTTTGAACTCTATTCTCATTAGTATTCTCGTACAAAGTAAGTCATGAGAGTTGATAATTTTAATTCTATCAAAAAAAAAACAATACTCTTTCTCAATATATTTTATCCAACCTTTCCATTCACAAGTTTTCCATCATTTTCAAGTTACTGCCTCACATTCATACATTTTTAATGGTGATATGTACTTGTGGTCAATTTGTTTTGTTCTCATATCTTGGACCGATTGCAACTCGGGACACCGATTCTACTCATTTCCACGATTTGTAAGAACCCTAATTTTCCTTGGTAATATTCATTTGCGAATTTCTTAAATTTTAAATATTTTACAAGGTCCCAAATGTCAAACTAGGTTGTATAGACCTGATCATGTGCGATCGTGTCGTAGCCATTATTCAAGGACTTTTGTGTTCTAAAAACATACATGAATAATGAAATTATCGTCCTTCAAGCAAAGAACCGTTTGAAGAACAGGCTTGAAGAATAGTGAATGAAAGTAGGGAGTTCAATATAACTATCTCAGATGACTAATCTCATCTTGTGCTGGAACGTGGCGGACTAATGTGTAAGAGAATAAACTTGGATACAACCATATGAGATGGCCGATCCAGTCACCACAAATGTACACATCGTTGATTACATAGAACGCCATTAGGAGAGATTAATCAAAACCAACTATCTGAGATGGCTGGATACCTAAATCCATTTGGTCCATTGTCAGGAACCTATAAACAACTTTTTTCTTAATAAACCTACTACTTTAAGAAAAAAAAATCCCAAAATATAAATGTGTGTGTGTGTGTGTGTATATATATATATATATATGGAGGTAGCTAAATTTAGCATGTTGATATCAAAAGAAGAGTTAATTTAGTATGTAAGATAAAAAATTGGGGGCTAATTTGGTACACGATAAGACACGAACACCATAAAATACGAACACTAAACATGCACACGAAACGAAAATTTATCGTGTACATGTATCTCAAACTCAAACACGAACCTGTTAATACCAGGCATACACGAACCTGTTAATACCTATGGCGCTACTGCAATTGCGAGGATGCTGAAATTCCAGACAATCAAAGATGTGGAGAAGTATAACGAAGAATTGAAGGGCTGCGACTACCGGAGATGTGGAGGGAAACCATCAAACTACTCGAAAAATGAAGAGGGAGAATCAGAAAAGAGTTTGTGAGCCATCTGCTTGATGTTGGATTGGAAATATATACGTCTTGTTCAATTGTTTGGTATAAAAACTTAGGGTTAACTATTTAGGGTATATAACATATTATATTATTATATATTTTTATTTATAAAAACATATAATCAGATGCTAACGGGTGCTTCACAGGTAAACGAGTTTTCAACTGTTTAAACACGAAAATTAACAAGTCGATTTGTGTTTACTTATTTAGTACACGAAACTTGTTAAGGCCATACCTAGACAACAACAACAACAATCATACCCAGTAAATCCCACAAATAGCAAAAGCAATTGGTAGGGTATAGGAGAGTGTGGTGTAGGCATATTTTACCTCTATCCATGAGGATAGAGAGTGTTTCCAGAGAGGCCCCCGACTCCAAAGCATGAAACTAGAAACACACATGTACCAATAACAAATCATATGGTGTTAAAGTGGCATAGTCAAATAAAAGCTCATATGAAATCATAGAATCTAAATAGAACAAACACAAGCAAAATCCACCTAAAATATAGAATAGTCTAAGTTCATACACTAAAGACATTATATAAAAGTGGCATTCTCTAAAAGTCCTTATTGTTAATCCTATGTTAAGGTCATACCTGATACCTTAATCCTATGTAGAAGAGTCTAAGTTCATACGTTAAGATCATACCTGATACATGTTAAATTCATGTAGGTTCGTGCTTGTATTCGTGTATCAATTGCCAACCCTAACTATAAGAGAGAGGGCTAAGTCGTAGCCGACAAGTAAATTTGACTAGACTATTTACAGGTGTATTGATTTTATCGGTTATTTTCATGTACCAATTGTACTTTTGAAATTTTTTGTGTCAAACTAAAATCTAGCCATTTTAAGCAGCTAGTCTTATTTGTCTTCAGTTGAACGGCTCTAACTAACAAGTCTATTTTGTTGAAGTAATATATTTTGGTAATCTTCCTTTTTTTTTGCTATAAATATTTATCTATGCCTGTGTGTTTCTTTAAATAACAGTGAAATAAATGCACCTATTAAAATTCGACAAAAACTAATAGCATGGACTATAAAGAATAGGACGAGAAAAAACATTTTCTATATTCCTAAAGACAGAGAAATTGCTCATGTTAAAACTCATCTATTAAAACTCCATTGTTCTTTATTTTAGCAATATTAAAATACAATAAGTCGAATTAGATATTAATATTTGAAATATATATAAATGTTTGAACTTGTATAAAAATTCATAAATACAAGATTAAAATTATTTGTAAAAGGCATAATCATGATTACCGCATATTATAAGTTATTAGAAAAAACGAAATTGATTAATCTAAAAAAGTTACTTTTTATTGTTACATAACCGATGGTTTAATTTTATACTTAACTTACATAATGTAACTTAAAAGTCTTTCATTTATTCTACTTTTACGAACCACCAAAATTAAATCAGTTTTTCACAAGCCTGCTCCACTTTTTAATACCGATTGCTAGTCATTGCTACTACCAGCCCACTCGCTGACACGTGTGGAAGTGTAGGTTATCAGGTCATCTCAAACTTTATCATATTGTTGCCGATAGTTTATACTTTATATTGAAACCACCATGTCGTTTTTGCCTCGAATAAATTTTAGCTTATGCTCGTTTTGTTGTGTGGGTGTTGAGTAGCGGTTGTGGATCCCTTCATGCTTGATCCGGTTTAAACGTTTTGCCCAGGTTTTTGCATTTGTTCATATTTGATTTGTGAAGGGCTTAGGGGGTGTTTGAGATTCCTTATTTTCATCAACTTATAACTTATAAACTTTTTGAAAAGTTAATAAGGTGTATAGGGTGTTTGGCAAACCATAAGGCCTTATGGATTTAACTTATGGTGACGGCAAAATAGATGGGTTTTGAAAAGTTAGGAATATGCAGCTTATTAACTTAATGAGTTTGATTTACCTATTACACCCCTCTCACCTTTAAACCCATTTACACTCTTTTAAAAAAGAGTATCCCTTTTGGTCATTTTGGTTTTCCCCAGCACATAAGCTAATCCAAACATTCTTTTAAAAACTTCTTTTCAAAATTTCATAAGTTTATAAGTCCTTTTTAATCAAAAGTCCTTTTTCACTTAAATAAATTTTGATTCATTCCTTGTAAGATATGTTGGTTATTAATTGTATGTTTGAGGTTTGGTTGGATTGTCTTAAAAACTCGATTTCCAATCAATTTTATTCTAATGTAAGCTTGGGACAGTTATTCGTTTATTTTTGATTGTTTTTAACTTTATTTGTTGGTGATATTTTGGTTCTTATTGAGTATAGCTTATTAGAACAATGTTAATATCTCGATGGATGAATATGTTCATGTTACAAGTTCTACAAATTAGTGTGCACTAACTACTATGTTTGATGAGACAGTTTTTAATGTAACGCCATAAGCTTTCCAAGTGCAGTAGAATACATTACTCTGAAGGGGGAGGGAGTGTCGAATCAAATTTGTCTCTAAAATTCTAGTTTCTTCTACAACACCAAACCTCCATAAAGCCATTAAAATTTATTATAATTATATATATATATATATATATATATATATATATATATATATATATATATATATGCATGCATATATGTGATGTGAGAAAGAGTCTCACCTCAACCTCCGCTCCACGATTTGTAGAGACGAACCCCACAACTAGACTTTGACTCCACAAGGAAGTCTACTTCCCTTCCGTCGTTATTCACCACCTAGATCCGGACCTCGGGTGACGGAGCACGTCGTGGGTGCTCTAAGGCAGGAGTGTTCAACGAATCAAATTTTAAATATTCGATTTATTTGAATTTTGAAACTTTGAAGCTGGGCTCAAATTTGAAATAAATTCGAAAAGTCGACTCGATTCAAGTACAAAATAGCTAATTCGAAACTCGATTCGGTTTGATAATTAAGTTCGAATTTAAATGGATTCGATTTGAATTCAGTTAAAAATATATTTTAATCCTGATCTTAAAACCACTATACCATTTGCGTCTTTTAACAACAAAAAGTACAACTCTATAAAACAAATAAATCATTCAAAGTTATAAGTATTCAAATGTTAACATTCAATTACATGAACTAATAACAAAAAATTTAATTACATGAACTAATAACAAAAATGATTGAACTTTTCATTTTTAGTCTTTAAAACTTAAAAACTTTTATAATTTATTTTTCTATACATATGTATTTTTCGTAATAAAATAAAATGCATAATTTGAATTCGAATTTCAAAATCAAAACTTCGTATCTGATTTGAAACTCGATTACTAAATTGAATTCAAATAACTGAAAATCAAATACGAGTCGAATTGAATTTCGAATTTCTCTAAGTCATATTCAAATATCGAACACCTAGAGTCTTTAATGAAGAACATTAATCTTAAAGGTCTATATGCCATATATTATTCATTCTAGTATCACGTCAAAAAAGGTGAAAATAAAGCGACCGAAACCTTTTTGACCTTTTAACGTGTTCTTGAGTTCTTCTTCTTCTTCTTCCCTTATTCTTGTAATATTCTTCTTCCTCGTCCATCCCAAATCAAATCCCATCCAATCCTCACTTCAATTGTAATTATTATTATTATTATTATTATTATTATTATTATTATTATTCTAAATCCCACAACCGTCTTCTCATTCCCGTCGTCCCGAATTGATCGTCTTACCACCGTTGCTCATCACTACCACCGCCTCTGTTCGTAACATCGTATTATTATAATTCCACTGGAACACAATTCAGGTACTATAAACCTTTTAATTTTCAATTCGTAACACTAGAAGTAGATCATACACAAAACTACCCTAATTAATTCAAAACCCTAGACAACCAAATGTTTTTATTTATTATTTCGATACTTTTGGTTTCCTAGCCCCTTATGCTTAGCGCTAGTTAGTCGTGTCCAACGGGTCATGAATAGTAAATGAATAGTAATGTTATAATAATTATAATAGTGTTATGACCCGCGATCTATAAATGTTATTTTTAAAAAGGGCTAGCGGCGCAGCTGGTCTCTTTCATGAAATATAAAAGCCCGATAATAAAATAATTTTAAGGAAATTATTTAAATTGGATAGACGATCAACATTGATCTGATTAGGGCTCGTAACTATGCGATTTTACTATTAATATAGTTTTACAGTTTGATGTTAATAGATGACAAATTGATGTATGTTTATGCTATTGACAGGATTGAAGCATGTGGTAGCATTTGGTTAAATACATCTACAATGGCAGGGTTAGAGGAATTAAAAAAGAAATTAGTACCGCTATTTGATGCCGAGAAGGGTTTTTCTTCGGGATCGACATTGGATCCTTCTGATTCTTACATGGTAGTAACGTAGTACTTCATATTGGTTGAATGGTGCGTTACTATTTACAGCAACTTAACCGGTTTTGTGTTTGTGTGTGTGAAGCTGTCGGATGGTGGGACGGTTAACTTACTCAGTAGGTCTTACGGCGTATACAATATTAATGAACTTGGACTGCAAAAATGCACATCGAGACCGGTGAAAGATGTGGATGAAACGGAGAAGACTTATCAATGTGCTTCACATGAAATGAGAATATTCGGGGCTATAGGCAGTGGTGCGAGTAGTGTGGTTCAAAGAGCAATTCATATTCCCACTCATAGAATCATCGCGTTAAAGAAGATCAACATCTTTGAAAAGGTCTGCATATTTCGCTTTTAGTATTGGAATGTAATGGTCTTTTTTTTATATTTTATATTTTTTTATTTTTTATAAACTTATGTTCTAAATGTTTGAATACAGGAAAAGAGGCAACAGCTTCTTACTGAGATACGAACATTATGTGAGGCCCCTTGTTATCAAGGTCTTGTTGAATTTTATGGGGCGTTTTACACGCCTGATTCAGGGCAAATTAGTATTGCTCTAGAATACATGGACGGTGGTTCTTTAGCTGATATTATAAAAAGGCAAAGATGCATACCTGAAGCAGTCCTTTCTCTGATGGTTCAAAAACTCTTGCAAGTAAGATACGATTTTTTTATACTTTTTTCATTTCATTGTAATCGGTATTTTATGTATGCTTATATTTTCAAGGGACTAAGCTACTTGCATGGAGTTAGATACTTGGTTCACCGAGACATAAAGCCTGCAAATCTGCTTGTGAATCTCAAGGGAGAAACAAAAATAACAGACTTTGGGATAAGTGCTGGTTTAGAGAATTCTATGGCAATGGTATGTTTATTGTGATTAAAGCTAACAGTTATTGATAAATGTGGTTGTAATATACGTATATTATATTTTCAGTGTGCTACATTTGTTGGAACTGTAACATATATGTCACCGGAACGTATCAGAAATGAAAGTTATTCATATCCAGCTGATATTTGGAGCCTTGGTCTTGCTCTCTTTGAATGTGGTACTGGAGAATTTCCATATACAGCAAACGAAGGACCTGTTAATCTTATGCTACAGGTAACATATGAATGTCATTACTTAAATTCTTAATATTAAATCAGTCTATAACTTGCTAAGGTTGGTTTAATGTTTTGAAACTAGCATAGTTAAATTACCATGTATTATTATGCAACTTTTGTGTATGTTTGTTATATGAAGTTTCACGATGTAAGTTAAAACATTTGGAGAAAATGTGTTATCATGGGTCAACCTAATCTCTCTTTACTTTACAAAATTACTAACAGATCCTGGACGACCCGTCTCCATTGCCACCAAAAGACGTTTTTTCTCCAGAATTCTGTTTGTTCATCGAAGCGTGTTTACAGAAAGATGCTGATGCAAGACCAACTGCAGAGCAGGTAATAAAGAAACGGTTAGAATATGTTAATTCAGAAGTTTTTTTTTTTCAAAGAACTTATTGGTTTTTATTGATATACTTATGCAGCTTCTTTCACATCCATTTATAAAAAAATATGAGGATTCCAAAGTGGATTTAGCAGCATTTGTGCGTAACATTTTCGATCCAACACAAAGAATGAAAGATTTAGCAGACGTAAGTTGTTATTCTCTTAAAAGTAACACTTAATAACATTTAAAATATTGTTAATTACCTAACATTTATGTTCTCGTGTGTTTTGTATCATTAGATGCTAGCAGTACATTATTATTTACTCTTTGATGGGTGTGATGAACTTTGGCAATATGCGAAGAGCTTCTATAATGAATCTTCAACTTTCAGGTATAATGACCGTTTTAACCTCAGTTTTAAAATAGGGCCACAATACTTGGGCTAAGTTGATACAATTATCTTGCTTTTCTTATTTTCAGCTTCTCAGGGAATGAATCTGTTGGTCCGGATGGTATCTTCACGACTTTATCAAATATTAGGAGTACATTAGCTGGCGAATGGCCTTCAGAAAAACTTGTGCATGTGGTTGAGAAGCTGCAATGTAGAGCTCATGGGGAAGATGGAGTTGCAATAAGGGTTTCGGGGTCGTTTATTGTTGGGAACCAGTTTCTAATATGTGGAGATGGTATACAAGCAGAAGATGTACCAGATTTTAAAGATCTTAATATTGACATACCAAGCAAACGAATGGGAACGTTTCAAGAACAGTTCATTATGGAAGCTGGAAGTATAATTGGTCGATACTCCATTGCTAAACAAGAGCTTTACATTATCCAGTAGTTTATTAATAACAGGTAACTTGTAAATACCATTATACCAGCATATTCTGACATCTCTAATATAACTGCATACATGGATTAAGCGTTTTGCTTTTATGATGTCTAGGTGGTGAACTCTGACACCTCGTGAAGAAATTCAAGCTAATCTATTTCCACTTGTGAGTTCTGGTTTGTCGTTACCTGAACCTATGTATCCACATGCATTGACGGTCTATGCATGCATGTAACACTTTATACGCAAGTTTGTATGTAACACTAAGTTTATACGCAAGTTTGTATGTTACATTAACAGCAACATTTTGGATGTTCTTTTAGTAATGTGCTAATGTTGGAATTAAGTCGTTGTTCCTAGCATGTTTCATAATTCACATAGAAGGGATTTTATTTCATGGACTAGAACACATTGAAAATATGACATATTCATTACATAGCCAATATTCATTACACCGCCAATTTTAAGTAGGGGTTGTCAGAATCATGTAAACCGTCTGTACTTTTTGTCACATCCCAAAACCGGGGCGCACAAAGCCACAAACTCACTTTTGTTTGAAAGTGTTAGAATAAACTCCTCTGTTTGAAGTGCTCCCTTTTAGGCTTTCAAACTTTATTGGTCGGTTCTAAGCTATTCTTTGTTAACCAGAAGTATGTGAGGTTAAGCACGAGTATTTTTTCGGCTTAACAAGCTAATTTCATTATTCTCTGTACGATACGAACCATGTTACAAACCAATAATCGTTTCTTAAACCCATTGTCGATTCACACTAATAATTTATATATTCTAAATTTATAAGACTTTACCTCGTATACGGACTCATCAGGTGACCATTGCCTATCACTACTGAAGTTGCCTGCCTATTTCCAACAAACAAGTTTATTGATCTTTATTTTGAATGAAGATTTTTTAACATCTAAATTCCACTTTTACCTTGTAGCAAGGATTTGAAACCTCGTATTTGTGGGGGTCACTATAGTTTACCATGATTATAGTGAGCATCCTTAAATATCACTTTTATTAGATGGTTATTACTGTCGCTGATTGTCATTGTTATCGCCGAAGACCAACACCTATCGACAACACTCAACTCCATCCTTGCTTCTCTCTCAGCAGCCCCTCCGGCCTTCCTCTATCTATATTTCTTCTTCTCTTTTATAGTTTATTTTTCTTAGAACGACAACGACTAGCTCAGTAGTTTATTTTTTCATAGAACGATAACGACTAGCTCAGACGCATACTAATCATATTCTTAAATCTACACATTTGCACACCATATGACTCGAACCCTCAACCACTTGAGGAAGAACATCATTAAGTACGTAACTTGATACCATTAGATTAGGATTCCTTTAGTTTCTTTCATTTTGTTTGTGAGTATAAATGTGATTACGGTCTTCAGCTCTGATGACGGAGGTAGCCCAAGGAATTAGTAAAATGGCTTCCACACATTAACGCTAAAAAGGTTAAAAGGTTAAAAGCTTCGTTTCCCGCCCAAACTTATGTAAACAAGTACCCACGTGCTACAGTACGATGTCAACTCACTATTCACATCACTGTTCCCTCTAAGCAAGGGACATGCTCA
The DNA here is from genome assembly GCF_021521415.1 of Bidens hawaiensis. Lineage (NCBI taxonomy): Eukaryota > Viridiplantae > Streptophyta > Magnoliopsida > Asterales > Asteraceae > Bidens > Bidens hawaiensis. The sequence goes on from NW_027498535.1 coordinate 48,512, forward strand.
GATAAAGTATTATTATTTTAATCATGGACCAACGGTCCAAAGCTTCCCGCCCATAAAGGTCAACTCTCTAAGCAATCTGAAGGGGAATTAGTTTGTACACTGGACGAAAGGCTTGGTCTCTCCTTCTATATAAACTCTCTAAGCAATCTGAAGGGGAATTAGTTTGTACACTGGACGAAAGGCTTGGTCTCTCCTTCTATATAACAAGGACTTAGCCATAAACAAAGGGATCATCAGATTTGGGGTTAACATATAATCCTGGATCTTCTCTTCTCCCTTGATGAATATACACCTTGCTTATTCCTTTCTTACTTCACAAGCATCACAGCTTCACCAAGACCTTCATCCAAGAACCGATTCCAAACATCACGGTTCTTGATCTTCGGTGAACTATAACAACAAACAACAAACTAGTGAACCTCCTTCTACGTTTTGCAAACGTAGAGGGACACCACGACCTGCGTTAGGTTAACTTGAACCCTTGAAGCATGTTAGCCTAACCAGTTCATTCACTATCATTGGCCTTATCTTTGTTGTAGCAACAAGCTCCTTAAAGATTGTTCATATATATACAAAGAAACTTTGTAAAAAAAAACGTGACAAAAATCATTTGAAGATATTTAAATCAAATGAGATTGCAAGTTGCAACTAAATCTTTAGGAGATCTTCTCCATCTGTGTTTATATATGTTTATATGTTATGATATAGAATCAATATAAAGATTTACAAAGATCACATGAAATCTTGAATTTGTCTAACTTCAAGTTACCCCTTCAGTAATAATTGGTCTCCAATTTTCATTCTTGCATGTAGCCCCTCTTAACAGCCAAGTGGTTGAGGTGAGGCACAAATACTTCATTTAGAAAAAGGGTGTCTTGAGTTCAAGTCTCATTAGTGGCAAAAAATAAAGGTTTCAGGTTGGGTAATAGGTTTTTCTCACATATGGTGGGTTTCCTTCTGAAGGTGATATCAGGGTCAGGACTGATGTGGTGGACTAATGTACGAGCTTCCCATCGGGGAACGCGCCATCCTAGCACCCCACGATTCCATAATCGAGGAATAGAGATGATCGAGTTGGCAGTGACCTATCAGTGGTCCAAATGTCATCAAAATATATCAAGCAAGAACTCCTTTCAGTTTTTCTTTATTTAACCTACTTTAACCGGATGAAAGGAAACTTTCACGTCCGATTTTGAGGGGAGATCCCATATGTGAAAAAAAAACCCACTTTTATGTTTTTTTCCGTCCTCCAAAAATAACCAGGAGAATTATATCTTTATCTATAATGTTTTTTATTTTAGCTTTTATATAATTATATTGACAAATAGTTATATCCAAATATTCTTTGTTATTCATATACTTCCGGTGCATGTATTAAAACAATTATTTGAATGAGAAATCATTATGTCTTACAAGTTACACCCACTTTAAAGATGAAATATATAATACGACTTTATTTCATAAATTCTTTAGTTTTTCACTTCTAATTTCATTCAAATAAATAAACAAATATATTCAAAAACGTGTTAAAAAATAAAAATTAATTCATAAAAATACAATAATTTCAAAATGATTGATTATGGGCCAAGAAATAGTGGCAGAAATATTGGGAATCTTATTGGCCCTCAGTCACTCACTCATTATAGCCTGGCAGTGAACCCACGGCCCACAACCCTGTATTTAATTTAATTTAAATTAAACCCACATTCCTTTAAAACACCAAATTCATCAAATTTTTCAAAAAGCGCGGGAACTATAGCCGTTGCTAAACTATTGGCGCCAAAACCCCCCAAAATTCAACTCTTTATTTGCTTCTGCTCAAATTCTCACAATTTTGTCAGAAATTGTTTCATTATTATACTCGGGTTCGATTCTGAAAACCGTAAGTTTCAATTTTTCGATATGGGGTTTTCGAAAAAGCATCAAGTGGACGGAGATTCGATCGAAGGGAAGAAATGGGTGATTTCTGGAGATTCGATCGAAGAGAAAAGGTGAAGAATTTGATGAAGGTACGAATTCGGGTTCAACGACACCGACGACAAAGGAATCAAGGGTGCCGGAGAAGTTTGATTGTCCACCGCCGCCGCCGAGGCGTCGTCCAGCTGTCACCGGAAAGGAGACGTGGAGTATTTTAATTCGCCGGAGTTGGATTTGTTCTTTGAACAGTTTGCGAATTCGGAGAGGAGGAAATATGTTTCGTAGAGTTTATTCGGGTTTTGTTGAATGTTATCATTTGTGTTTTTGGGCTTAATTGTTCGGAACAGAATTGGGATTGTTAGTTGTTATTGTGTATATGATTATTAATAATGATATGAGAATTATTTCATATGATTTTGTGTTTAGTGTTTGTTGATATTGGTTTTCATGTTCAATGTAGACAATGTTTTAGGGGTTTTCAAATCGAATAGCATGGTTTACGGTTTATACTTGAACCCAATTCGAGAAAACCGAACCAGGTCATAGGATTTTGGGCATGTCAACTTTTTTATATTTCTTTAGCATTTAAATCATTTAATTAATTTCATTTTTACTGTACACATAAATTTATTTTGCATAACAATACAATACAGTGAAAAGTTTCCGTGTCTTTATTTTAATTGTATTTTAAACTTTATTTCTTTTTATCATAAATGCTCAATTAGCCAAAGCGTAACACCAAGGCGATGTCAAAACCGTTATAACATTTTGCTTTTGTTTGGTGCAGTTTAAGTTGCTAGCGGTTTGATTTTGATTTACAACAATATAATATTATCATTAACAGTCTGAATTAAAATCCATCAAAATTTAACCAGTAATATCCCATAAAACAACAAAGAAACTAGAGTTTCTCAAAACAATAAAGTAACCTATTCATTTAATCTAACACTACCTGGAAAAAAGATTTGCCCAAGTTCATGTATTTAAGGGGGTAGGCTGTAGGCATTTTTGAATTAAGTGACCGTCCATCAAATCATATTGATGACTAAAATAATTTTATAAAAGGTAAAATATCATTAAAAAACTACATACTTTTTAAACATTTTTCAAAAAAGTCCTTTTAGTATTCTTCTTTTTACGAATTAAAATCCATCACGTATTAAATTTGAACAAAACTTTAAAAACCTTTTATTAAAACAACTTGGAACTAATACTTTTGGTTGTTTTGCTTACATGCTTACCTACATTTTTTACGGGACCTATAGGTTTTTTTATTTATTATAGTTATTCTTAAAAACATTTGAATATACCGGTTTTTTATTGCTTTTGAAAAATTAATATATTTTTATTAATATTTAGAATGTAAAGGGAATTTAACATGAAAAAAATTGTTTAGAAAATTTTGTTAGTAAAAACAAAAAGCATTTTAAAATTTTATGGTATTTATCCTTCTGTAAAAGCATAAAATCAAATCAAATCAAATATCCAAATTTGATATTAATGAGCCGAAATAGTAATTTATTATCAGCATAGATTAAAGGATACCATGTTCTTTTCTTAGAGCCTTTGACCGGTTCACATGTAAGTTTACGTTAGTATCTTAAAGCTTAACATTAAACACAACATGGTCCTATGGTCTAGTGGTTAGGACATTGGACTCTGAATCCAGTAACCTGAGTTCAAATTTCGGTAGGACATTCTGCAAATCATTCTGTAAGTTTAATAATTTTTTAGCAATTTTTTTTTGTCTTTAATCAGTTTGTTAATCCCTTCGTAAACATTCTGCAAATCAAACAATATGGTGTGGTTTTGGAAATTTTGGATTTTAGCAGCGGTCTTCAACGGTGAGGTTAAACATACACGACGTTAAAGTGACATTCATTTGCAAACACCAAAGTTCGAGTGAATATTTTTTATAATTTATATATCAAGTATATTTCTGGTTTGATATGTGTTAATTGCGGCTTGTATAATATGATACTTATGCACTTCTACAGTTTTACTTGTATAAAATAACATATAATACCATTAAAAAATGCCATTTAACCGAGCCACGATCTTACTCGAGTTGTGTATAAGCCAAATACGAGTTCAGCTTCCAGCTCGGATCGAAGCATACAAACTGAGCCAACTCAACTAGTACTGTTATGAGCTCAAACTAATGTTAGCCTGGCCCACTCGTTAAATATCAGAATGGATGCTAAACCCCTTACGAAACAACATTTAATTTTTAATATTTTCAATCAAATTGTAATTATTTACTATAACATACTTACCAAACTGAATTTGTATTCAGATTTGTAACTATGTTAAATACTTTGATTTCAAATAAGTATTGACAAGATTTAGTAAACAAAAATGTAACATATTTTGCCTTGACATCACAGTTGACTACATCTTAGTCAAACTGCCAAATCACTCCTTAAACTTTTATCAAAATGCCCTTGCAGCTCTAATGGGTAAACATCTGGCTTTTATGCAGCAAAAGATCACAAACTGCCTTATCGTTTAAGTCATATAACATCATAATTCAAACAAGACTTTAACATTAGAACTATACACAAACTTTCAAAATCCGAAACTCCCGATTTAACCAAATTCAATAAACCCAAGAACCATTTAATCCTAATGAAGAAAGGTTTTGTTATCGGGTTACATTTCCAACGTCAAAAACCCAAAGAACCCGAACCGATTAATCTGAAACCCCCACTAAATGACCCGAAATACACCCCTAGTTATCGATTTGGTCTATGTTAATTCTCATTTATCATTTTGGGACTTACACCATACTCAATTTTTTATTTTTATTTTTTATTTTTACTTATTCAAATATTGTTTGTGAATATCTATAAAGTAATAAAAACACATAGATCTAAAAATACGTTGTCTATAAATTTATTCGATGCAAGCGATAACAAACTGAGAAATTCATTTAATGTTTTGAATTTTGAAAATATTTTACTACTATATAATTTTAATGAATAAAATAGTACAACAAAAATAAACTTGTAATATATTAATTACTTACCTAATATACAACTCAGCAAATACGGTAACTAGTAATATATTTATTTAAAATTTAAAATTTTAATCTTGCACCACCGACTATCAACCCCTATATAAAACCATCTATCATTATTCTGATCACCAAATTACATACTTACAACAAACAACAATGGCCATCAAACGATTACGTCAACAACAACCCGAAACCCATATGAAACCCCTCAAAAGATTATGTCTTGACCACGAAGAACAAGAACCAAACACAACAATGGCGGACCGGCTTTCGGCATTACCCGAAGAACTGCAGCTTGGTATTCTTTCATCTCTTGACACCAAACACGCCTTTGAAACATCGTTGGTGTCGAAAGCATGGTCTTCTAAATGGACTCATGTTCCTTTTCTCGACTTCAACTCCAATAGTTTTAACAACAAACTCGGTGTTTTCGATAAGTTCGTTTACAGTGTGTTATCGGTCCCTCGATCGGCCCCGTTGGTTAGAATAAACTTCATACGTGTTGGAGTATGCACCGACATAAAATTGAAAAAGGTTTTCGACTACGCCTTTAAACAAGGCGTTGAAGAACTCGACGTTAGTATTCGCCGGAATAGAAAAGGGATGAGTTGGCCGATGATCATGTCACATACTTCATGCGATTCGTTAAAAAGCTTGATACTAGAAAGCCGCTGCAACATTGGTTGTTCGTATTTGGGACCAAGATCCGGATCTTTCAAGAATCTGGCCAGTTTACATATGCGAGAGGCTATTATTACGGATCCTGATCCGTTCTCCGGGTTTCATGTATTAAAGAAGTTAAAATTGGTATTTTTTTGTGTTCAAACAGATGATAACACTTTGAACGTACATGCTCCGCATCTTTTGGAGCTAACAATCTCGTACAACCGAGTATGCGGTTATCAGAACCTCCGATGTAATATCAAGACTCCGTGCCTTAAATATTTAGAGGTTCGGGGAAGTAATTTCCCGGAGTTTGAAATTACACGCGCTCTTCCGGTTATTGACACAGCGATTATAGAGTACGGCGGTTACTACGAAATACCGCAAAGGAAGAATTTGTTTGATGATCTGATGATATTCTTTAATGTTTTACGCAATGTGAAGTCGCTTACGGTTTACTTGTCTGTTGTTCATATCCTCTCGTTTTTTCCAGATGAGTTGGAGAATCAGTGTTCGCCGTTTCGGGATTTGAAGAGTTTGGAGTTGGATTTGAGTCTTTTCTATAGACAGAAGTTGTTTGAAGGCAAGTGTAGGCCGTTGAGTGAAGTGTTGAAACATGTTTCACATGTGAAGAGTACTTGCTACATAAGTCACCCGATGCCAAATACACCATAATAGATCCTGATACTCCGCTAAATATTCCGCTAAATGTGCAATATATATGCTCAAACACACAAGAATGCATTTGCGGGCTATCTAATACGACGTTCCATGTTAATTGCACTGTACTTTAAAGGAAGTTATTTCTTTTTAGCTAGTATTATTATTTGTGCTACACTATTGTTATATGATATCTAGTTCCTTGTTATGCAATTTTATTATCATCTGATTAATTTAAAACAATCTATGCTGTTGAAGAAACACTAACCGGACCCCGAGCAGATTACTGGTAACCTGGGGGTTAGATAGATGTTTCCCACGAGGGGTTAGACCCTGAGAAGATGGTTCTTCTGATAACCTGCAAAACAGACACCGTGAGCTCGTCACTGAGAATGGGGGGTTCCTCCTTGTGACCACCCTCCGGCGTGAGAATCAGACTAGATTGCTCTTTAAATATAAGTGTATATTAAGAGATTGCTAGAGCAGATATCAGGTATAATATGATGATACAAGATGTTAAGTTGAGATGGTCATACCATTTGTGGTATTTATAGCCGAAGGTAGGTTTCCAAGGAGGTGTGGCCGGCTGCAACAGTGTTCCTATTCCACCAACAGTGGCCTACGCACGTGCCCTGCTGGTAGTTGGTGGGTAGGCAGCGGCTGATAGTGACCAGGCCTGCTGTGTACTATTCCTTTTCCACCAACTGCCGGCTACGCACGTGGTATGGCAGTAGTTGGTGAGTAGGCAGCGGCTAATAGTGACACAGTACAGGAGCATGCTGCTCGCCATACTGTTGTCAATAAGCTGTCGTATCTTTAGTCAGATCTTTTTCCCATACCTCGTCAGGTACAGTACAGAAGATCTTTCCGTATCGTACGGACTGGCTTATTTGGGCGGGAGTATTCCCCCTCCCGCCCTTGTGCGGGATTGTTCCCGGCTTTGCTCATTCCTTCAGGTGACACTGAGTGATTGAGAGCTAAGTGCCTTGTGCGTGTAGCCTTGCTGCGCGGGTGGCCTTCCCTGATGGCTTGTATCCGAAGCTGCGGGAACAGGCGGAGTCCTTCACCATCGGGAGGCATTTCATGCGGGAACAGCTTGCGTACTGCGCGTAAGGACGTCACGTCTCTGAGCATGGTTGGTCCTGCGGATCCAGTTGGTTTCTGCGCAGACGTCCCTCTTCAAGGTCAATCTTGCGAGTCCAACTGGGCTCTGCTGGGACCTACCTCTTCAAGTCCCCCCCAGTCCAATGTTCTTCTCATGAGTGTTTAATAAAGTGAGGTGAACTTTTGGACTTAAGCAAAGGGTTTTGAAAAGGGTTTTTTAAGGTTTTCCATGGGGATTCCTCCCGCGGAAGTCCTTGTCACTTGCAGAAATTCCCGAGTTTCCTGCTTGGTCTTTGGGTATGATGCGGGTAGGTCTGTAACCTCCTCGCAAGTCAGGAGCGTTGAGTCCCACTTGTGTGGATTCTCCATGAGGTTTTGGTAGTTTTGAACATAGTGATCAATTATGTTAAAACCACCAATTCCATCCTGGAGCTTCAAACAACGTAGTTCTCGACGTTCCCGCTATGCGGGGATGTTATTTCCGTTTCCGCAAGCATTGCCCAGAAGATCCTTCTTGGTTTCAATTCCCAGCGGAGCGCTAGGTATGTGAAGGGTTTTGCCTTAACACTGTACCCGCGCTCGTCTTACGGTTACTTTACTTCCAAGGTATTCCTGGCGTCAATTCCCTGCGGGTGCTAGGTATGTGAAGGGTTTTGCCTTTACACTGTACCCGCACCCGGCTTATAGTTACTTGGTTGCCGAGGTATACTTGGCTTCAATTCCCTGCGGGTGCTAGGTATGTGAAGGGTTTTGCCTTAACACTGTACCCGCATCCGTCTTACGGTTACTTGTTTGCCAAGGTTTTCTTGGCTTCAATTCCCTGCGGGTGCTAGGTATGTGAAGGGTTTTGCCTTAACACTGTACCCGCATCCGTCTTACGGTTACTTGTTTGCCAAGGTTTACTTGGCTTCAATTCCCTGCGGGTGCTAGGTATGTGAAGGGTTTTGCCTTAACACTGTACCCGCATCCGTCTTACGGTTACTTGTTTGCCAAGGTTTACTTGGCTTCAATTCCCTGCGGGTGCTAGGTATGTGAAGGGTTTTGCCTTAACACTGTACCCGCATCCGTCTTACGGTTACTTGTTTGCCAAGGTTTACTTGGCTTCAATTCCCTGCGGGTGCTAGGTATGTGAAGGGTTTTGCCTTAACACTGTACCCGCATCCGTCTTACGGTTACTTGTTTGCCAAGGTAAGGGGTATTTTCCCGCTTACTTTTTTGATCTTTTTGAATTTTGAAATTCGAAGAGTTGGTGGAAAGATAAGAACAGTCCAAACCTCTGAAACGTCGTGCGACGGTTTCTTCTGACTGTGTCAGGACGTGCAGGAAGTTATGGTGACGTGACAGTACATGGTCATTCCAGACGCTTTTTCAGGCGCGTGGGCGCGATTTTTCGGGCGCGTGGCCGCGAAATTAATGGTATGCGTCCTGTCAACAGCTGTTGCCAGCTTGCTTTTTGCCACGTGTCATAGTTTCATTGCACCTTCGTTTTCTCTCTCTTCCGCATTAATTTCATCGCATTAATTGCGATTAGTATATAAAGGGGGAGAGAGCTCTTTGTAATCCACACTTTCATTCTTCTCTTCATCTTCTTTGCGATTTCCGGCGAATACTCACCTTTTCAGGCAAGCATTCTCCCGAAATCGTTTTCTTCTTCTTTTACAAGATGTCTCGTGATCTCGAATCTACAGTCGATGACAAGAGTACTGCTGGCGAGTGCCAGTGTGCTCTGCCTGGCGATCTGTATCGGTACGTCGTCAGGAAGTTCATGCTCGAGTCTCTCGAGCCTGAGTTTCCTGAACCCCACCAGACGGTGTACGATGCCCCCAGAGGCAAGATCGGGGTATATGCTGCATTCTTTGTTTATGGGAATCTTAGGTTCCCATTGACAAAGTTTGTTTACCGTGTCCTTGAGAGGCACGGTGTTCATTTGACCGAGTTGCACCCCATGGCGATCGCCAAGATTCGCCACTTCGAGTGGGTGTGCCGGATACTGGGCATTGAGCCCTATGTTGACCGCCTGATGACCTTCTACACTTGGAGGTGCATCCAGGGGTGGTATACCCTGATAACCCGGGTTAAGGGTTTGAAGATCTGTGCAACCGAGAGCAGTCTTCGCGCGTGGAAGCGGGAGTTCTTCTACATCTCCGCTCGCGCCATCCCCCTTGCCATGAAGTTTAGGAATGGGCAAGTACTTCCCAGCCTTCACGCCTCCAACTACGAGGAGGCGGAATGGTTCTCGAAGATATCCCGGGTCCAATCTCCGGTTTACCGGTTTGCGGAGTCCGGGATGGTGATGCTGGGGATGAGCCGGGTGTGGAAGGCTGCCGATGCGCAAAAGATCCCAATCGTCTTCGAATACGGTTCGAACTCTGTTCCTTACGGTATGCTTTGTTTCTTTTTGTTGATTTTGAATTTCTTCTAACTTCTTTCCTGTTTATTTCAGAGGGGAACGACTTGCAGTCGCTCCTGAACCCGCGGGAGGCTGACGGTCCCGCTCGGATGGGTACTCGCGCTCTCGACGAGAACGAGTTGCCCATCCTAGCACAAACGGCGGATCGGTTCGTGGAGGTCTATCCGCTAGGCCATGAGATCCTTAGCGCCCGTCGGCCAGGTAAGGCGCTATTCGACCCTCGACCCCTCAATGTTGAAACCTCTGCTGGAATTCCTTTAATCGTATGTTCTGATGAGGAATCCGCAGATGGTCCTCCGTTGTTGCGGAAGAAGAAGGCTGCCGGCGGGAAGGGGAAGGAGAAGGCCTCCACTGCCGATCCAGCGCCTCGGTCTGATTCGGAGACCGAGAGCGAAGAGGTGGCGGGGAATCCCGGTGGTGATAAGACCACCGCTCCGGAGGTTGCGACTGTCACCTCCGGAGAGCCAAAGAAGACGACGGTGACCGGCGCAAAGAGGCCGGCTCCATCGGGTCCGTCCCCGCCTCTCCGTACCTTTAGGCTCAAGAAAACCCGTAAGTACAAACTTATCTTTTAACTTCATAGCTTAATATCATTTAACACTTATCTTCTTTGTGCAGGCGTGGATGTTGACGCATTCCAGGGTGGAGCGCAGAGTGGTACTTCCCCGCCAATGACGGTAGGCCCGGTCAGCCTACCTGAGGCGACGACCCAGGCGCCTGCGCCTGCTTCCGCTGGTTCAGTTGCTCACTCCTTTGAGCCGACTGTTCCAGCTGTGATGACGTCACCGCCGGCTGTGAGTGCTATTTTTACAGCATCCTTCACCGAGCCGGCGGTTACTATTGCTGCGGATTCCGGGGCGGCGACCGCGGCGGCTGCTACCATGCCCCCGCCATCGGCAACGACGGCCGATCCATCAGGTACGCATGGGGCTTCTCGCCAATCTCTACCACCTTCCCATCTGCCTTACCTCTTGGATGGATTTCCGTTGGGTTCAGGTGATGGGTTCGGCGGCTATCGGCCTGTAATTGACCCTACAGGTGCGTAGGGTTCTTTTGGCCCATTTTTTATATATATTTTCTTTATCTTTTCCTAACTGCTTTATGTTTTTTGCAGTGTCGGATTCCAATGAAGTGTATGTTTCACGATGGAACATTCGCCGAGGAACAACCCTTCGCACCCCTGTGGAGTGCGTGGAATGGGCTCGTCACGCTGCTCCCAGTGGTGCGTTGGGGGAAGCCATGGCTAGCTACCAGGAGGGTAGGCTAACCAATGAGCTTCGGGTTCTCCTGGCCCGGATGCAGCCGCGCGTCGAGCTGCTTTGTCGTGAAAACGACAAGTTAAAAGCAGCTCGCCTTAAAGAAGTGGCTCAGGCGCGGGCTGTCCGGGAGGAGAACCAAAGGCTTTCCGCCGTAGCTGCGGAAAAGGAGAAGGCCTTCAAGGCCCTCGAGGTTGAAGTTCAGGCACGACTCGAGGCCCGTTCCAAGGCTGCCCAAGCTGTTAATGAACAGCTTCGGCTGGCTAAGGAAACTGCAAGGAACGCAACCGAGAGGGCCACCAAGGCTGAAGCTGTTGCTGAGCCTCTACGCGTGGAGAATGAAGAACTTAAAGCCAAATTAGAGGCTCTCCAGCAGGCTCATGATGCCTTGGCGATGGAAGACGCCAAAAAGCTCCAGGAGATCTTGGACCAGAGGGGGGTGCTTGACCATACTGAGCGGAAGCTAAAGGGCGTCGAAGAGGCTGCGGCTAAAGAAGTGTTGCTTGCCAACCTCAACAAGAGTGAAGCCGAACGCGCCCGTAACGAAGCTCAAGCTGCCCTCCAAGAAGCTCTGGTTGCCAAGGAATGGCTTCTTCGAGAAGCGTTGTCTCAGGTATGTTTTTCATGTCTTTACGCTTTTCTTTGTAAATAGAAAAGGTTCTGACACTTGTATATTTTCTTGTAGGTTGTGCATCGGGTCTTTGCTGAGACCTCTTATGATGATGCTATGAGCGCAGCCCTCAACGCTTCTCACGAGGATGGGGAAAAGGTCGGCTTCCTGCTTGGTCTAGGGTTCGTTGAGAAAGGCATCCCGCCTTCCAACTTCCCTTTGTACAATATTGATACTGAAGCTGTTTACGACCAAGCAGTGAATCAGTACGCCGCCTTCCCGCATCCGGTGGTGGAAAAGGTGAATGAAGTTGCTGCTGCTGATGATGGGCTAGCTATCCTTAAAGCTTTCCTTGAACTGCCACGCTCTACTGACGGTGCTGGTCCAAGTGGAAGTGGCCCTGAAGCCTGATCCTGAAGATCCCTTCCCACTGCTAGGATAGATTTAGCTTGTATAGATTTATTTTCTTGTAGGCGGGTAGTTACCCGGCCATTCTTGTAATGAATCATTGTGAAATATAAATCTTTTTGCGGGTAAGACCGCTACTTTCGTTGGGTTCCTTGCTTTGTAAACGTTGTATGACTTGCATACTTTAGTTTAAATTAGCAATTTTCCAAGTGTTTAGAATAAGTTAACCTTTGAACGTGGTAGATAGGTGTGAAATTTTGCTTCCTCTTTCGTGATTGTGCGGGTAGGACCGTCACTTGCACTTAGTAGGATGGCTAAACTTTACCTATATCTGACCTGCGTGTAGGTTTTCCTCATCCTTTTGAGGATAAGTTAACCTTTGAACGTGGTAGATAATAGGTGTGAAGTTTTGCTTCCTCTTTCGTGATTGTGCGGGTAGGACCGTCACTTGCACTTAGTAGGATGGCTAAACTTTACCATCTGACCTGCGTGTAGGTTTTCCTCATCTTTTGAGGATAAGTTAACCTTTGAACGTGGTAGATAATAGGTGTGAAGTTTTGCTTCCTCTTTCGTGATTGTGCGGGTAGGACCGTCACTTGCACTTAGTAGGATGACCAAACTTTACCCATATCTGACCTGCGTGTAGGTTTTCCTCATCCTTTTTAGAAATTCTGTTTTGAATAACCGTTCCACGCGCGGTTGTTAATAGGTTAGTGTTCAGTTTCCTCTCATGATTCATGCGGATAGACCGGCACTTTCATTTAATGGGATAACTGAACTTTTCCCCTTCAACTGACCTGCGTGAAGGTTTGTCGTTTTTTGGGTTTATGCGGGTTTTGCCGCCTTCCCCACGCAACGACTTTCCACGTATTTATGCGGTGAAAACCGGCATATCCGTGTTGAATAAATTAACCGTTCGACGCGCGGTTGTTAATAGGTTAGTGTTCAGTTTCCTCTATCATGATTCATGCGGATAGACCGGCACTTTCATTTAGTAGGATGACTGAACTTTTCCCCTTCAACTGACCTGCGTGAAGGTTTGTCGTTTTTTGGGTTTATGCGGGTTTTGCCGCCTTCCCCACGCAACGACTCACACTTATGTATGCGGTGAAAACCGGCATTAGTGTTGATAGTTCATAAAGTATAAATGTAAAATCATCAGCGTCGATGTTTTAAGGAGAATCATTTCCATTAGAAGTGGCTCTTGGCCTTTTCTTTACAAATTTGGAATTGATTTACATGCAAACTGTGTAAATGAGCTCCCTTCCATGTTGTTGGGATGGGAGTGCCATCGAGCCGATACGCACCTGGTTCGGGATCTCGTTCTTTACGCAGCATGTAGTCTCCACATTGAAGCTGGAATTTTATTCGTGTTTTCCCCAGCTGGGGTTCTACACGCATCAGCCTGCTCAGCGTTCATTGCGCCACGAGGTGCGCGAGCGTCCCATCTCTGACAAATGCTTCGACCATGTCCTTTACGTCTATGCATTCTTCGGTGTTGTGGCCTTTTGTCCTGTGAAAGTCACAGTATTTGCTCCGATCAGCATTGTGACGATGTCGGATTATTTGAGGCTTTGGCCATGGGAGCTCCTCAGTAGCGAATATCTCGGTGACGCTTTTGGTGAGCGGCGTCCATCTGGAGTTCTTGTTTGACTGTACGTTATCCCTTCCGTCTAACCGATTTTGCAAGCCGGATGAGGTGTCAAAGTTTACCCTTGACTGCCAAATGCCTAGCTTTCGCTTTTTGTTTAATCGGGCGGTAAGGACGTTGTCTTCCCTTGTTTTCTGGGTGTAGAGGTTTGTGCTCTGTGGGAGATCTCTACCCAGTTGCTTCTCCGTTTCCACAAAGCGTTTTGCTGCTGTCATGATGGCATCCCATGTGGATGACATGCCATCTTTACCCGTTAAAGTGCGGATGAGCTCTGGGTTGTTCGCGCCCTGAATAAAGGCAGCGCGAACAAGATCTTCGCTAATGTTACCCAGACTTAGCTTCTTCGAATTGAAGCGAGTGATGAAGTCTAGCAAAGATTCATCTTTTTCTCGAATGCACTTGAGGATTGTCCATTGCTCCTCGGTATACTTTCGTTGTTGGCTGAAGTGTTGGCTAAACTTCTGTTGGAAGTCAGCCCAGTCGTAGATGTGGTTGACCGGTAGACGGTCGAACCACGCTCTAGCAGCCCCGACAAGCGTCATTTGGAACATGTAACACCACGTGGGTTCCGTCCAACTACTGACGGTTGCCCCCGCTATGAATCTGTTCAAATGATCATCTGGGTCGGATATACCATCATATGTACCTATGCTGGACATTTGTTTGGCACTTTTAGGGGCGATTGCTTCCGCAATGTCCCTTGCAAATTTGGACGTTCCCGCATTTGCAACGTTTGGTCTGAATGTTTTGGAGAAGTCTCGTGGACTTCCACCTGTGCTTTTTGGTTTGAAGGCTTGTCCAAAATGCCTTCTCGGTTGGGAGTCCGTTTCCTTACGCTTCCCTTTTGCCCTATGGCGAGGGTTCGCGTCGGAGTCGGACTCCTCCGAGTCATCGTCCCAGTATTCTTCGAATTCGTCAGCCTGTTGGACGGAACGCAAGCGTTCGTCCAACTCAGCTTGGAATTCCTTTTGACGTGCCTCCGCCCATGCCTTAACTTCATCGAGTGTTTGGCGGGGGAGTCTTGTTCGTTTCTCTAACTGGGTATCGGTGAATCCCAGTGAGCGATTATTTACTGCACTTGCCCCAGCTTGGGTAGCTGGGGTAGTGTTCGTAAGGTTTACTTCACTTGCCCCGGCTTGGGTAACCGGGGTAGTGTTCGTAAAAACTGTGTAGCCGGTATTCCCCCCAGTAGCTGGGGTTGTGGTTACCGGAGTTTCTTTAACCATCTTAGAAGTTTGAAAAAACTGGAGAAAAATGTTCTAGCTTTATGCACGGATGGCGCCAATGAAGAAACACTAACCGGACCCCGGGCAGATTACTGGTAACCTGGGGGTTAGATAGATGTTTCCCACGAGGGGTTAGACCCTGAGAAGATGGTTCTTCTGATAACCTGCAAAACAGACACCGTGAGCTCGTCACTGAGAAGGGGGGGTTCCTCCTTGTGACCACCCTCCGGCGTGAGAATCAGACTAGATTGCTCTTTAAATATAAGTGTATATTAAGAGATTGCTAGAGCAGATATCAGGTATAATATGATGATACAAGATGTTAAGTTGAGATGGTCATACCATTTGTGGTATTTATAACCGAAGGTAGGTTTCCAAGGAGGTGTGGCCGGCTGCAACAGTGTTCCTATTCCACCAACAGTGGCCTACGCACGTGCCCTGCTGGTAGTTGGTGGGTAGGCAGCGGCTGATAGTGACCAGGCCTGCTGTGTACTATTCCTTTTCCACCAACTGCCGGCTACGCACGTGGTATGGCAGTAGTTGGTGAGTAGGCAGCGGCTAATAGTGACACAGTACAGGAGCATGCTGCTCGCCATACTGTTGTCAATAAGCTGTCGTATCTTTAGTCAGATCTTTTTCCCATACCTCGTCAGGTACAGTACAGAAGATCTTTCCGTATCGTACGGACTGGCTTATTTGGGCGGGAGTATTCCCCCTCCCGCCCTTGTGCGGGATTGTTCCCGGCTTTGCTCATTCCTTCAGGTGACACTGAGTGATTGAGAGCTAAGTGCCTTGTGCGTGTAGCCTTGCTGCGCGGGTGGCCTTCCCTGATGGCTTGTATCCGAAGCTGCGGGAACAGGCGGAGTCCTTCACCATCGGGAGGCATTTCCTGCGGGAACAGCTTGCGTACTGCGCGTAAGGACGTCACGTCTCTGAGCATGGTTGGTCCTGCGGATCCAGTTGGTTTCTGCGCAGACGTCCCTATTCAAGGTGAGTCTTGCGGGTCCAACTGGGTTCTGCTGGGATCTACCTCTTCAGCTGTTTAAAGCAAAGTGGTCTTATGAGGTTAGGACCGAATCTGAGCAAACCATTTTGGTCGCCACAATCATTCTTCTCTGATTCTCACATCGTGCCCAAATATTTTCTAGATTCATTGCTTGTATCATTTAATTTTTCATCCGATTTCGTTTGTTAATACATTTTATTACTCCGTATATGTTTCAGTTGAGGAGTTCATATGCTTTTAATCAAAATTTCCGGTCCAGTGTCACATCAAGTGTTCAGCAATATTCATAACTTCTATGGGCCTATGGCACCGCATACTATTAGTCTTTAATTACTCCTTCACATCCAGTTTACCTTTGTTTCCAACATTTTTGATAGATATGGCTCCACTACCCGGAAGAAGACACTTTTGGCTAAAAGAAATTAACCGTTACCAAATCCATAATTAACAAAACAATAAATATTTTTATTGTAATTAATATTGATTCCTTCAAAATCCAATCCCTTCATAAACATTTTGCAAATTAAACCACCTCTAAGTTCCTATACACTTTTGCAATTTTGCAAATTAATATTATTCTTCGTGTTAATCATGGTTATGCTTATTCTACAAGCAAACTTGTATATACATCGTTGAAATATTATTTCATCCCAATTGCATTAGGTAACATAAGTCTATCATAGGCTGTGATAACGGTCAGTAGTGAGGTTAAAGATGCACGACTTTACCAACTGTTAGGTTAAAGATACGCAATGTTAAAATGAAGTTCATTTGCAAACATTATAGGAAATTGAACACAAATAGGGCTTAACATGTAACTCGTATACACATTCAGGCAAAGTTAGAGTCAATAAGTTTTCACAATTTTATTATCCTAGTATTTAACTAGTTTGATATGCATTATTTCATGCTTGTATAATATATATGATACTATTGTTAATTTGTTACTTGTTCAAAATAAAATATAAAATCATTTAAATAGTAATTTCATTGAGCTAAGATCTTACTCGACTTGTAGATAAGCTAAATTCGAGTTCAACTTCCAACTCGGATTGAAGTATACAAGCCGACCAAACGCGACCGGTACTATTAAACTAATGGTGGCTCAGCCTCAGCTCCCTCGTTAAGTATCAGCATTAAGGCAAGGAAATAAAATCTTAAAAGAGGTCAAGATTGCAATTTAATTTTAATTTTTAATAAAAAAAAAAAGTTGTACCATGATTTAACTTTAAATTTTTGTTTTAACTAGCACTAAATTATTATTTTTTTAAATATTTTCAATCAATATGTAACTATTTACAAATCCCCACTTGTAGCATAGTGGTAGGAGCTTGGAATGGAGACCCAAGTTCAATCTTCATATATTTATGACACTTTTGGTGGATATTGTCAATGAAATATTTGAGCTAGGCCTTGCGAGGTTGTCAGTTTGAATCTCGAGCTCACCGGGGTTTTAGTCTCACCGTGTGTTATACCAGAGAGTTATGCTATTTTGGTGGCACAATGACTAACAACCGACATCATGGTTTCCATGAAAACGCACAAGCCAAACTCTGAAACCAGTGTAGGCCCGATTAACAACATAGTCTGGTCATAGTGGGACAACGAAATTCTCCAAATTAGAAAGTGTGGTAGCCTAACACACAATAAAGTCGTTCTAAAAAATATGTTACAATTTATACCGAACGAATTAGATTTGTATTCAGATTCGCAACTATTCTAAATAGTTTTGAATTTCCATTTCTTTTAACAACCAAATATATTTAACAACCAAATATATTATTTGTAAATCACCCTTAGTGAGGATCGAGAACCATTGACCATCATTTTGAGAGTTAACCACCTTTGTCTCATTTTGATAAAATTTAGCGAACAAATACATATCTCACCTTATAATTTCTTATTATATTTAGGGGTAATTATCTGATCATGTAAACAAGTAACATATTTTTCGGTTATAACTTATATTTTTGTAAGAAGTAACAAATAAACTTATTTTCTGTTTTCTACCTGTTAAGACTATCCACTTTGGTAACCATTTATCACAATCGGTTGCAAGGTGGCACAAAAAGACAAAAAAAAACATTTTAATTAAAATACATTTTATTCTAACCAATTTTATTATTCATCTAAAACACATTAGTGTTCGTAATTTTGTATTCAACATGCTTAGTTGTAGATAGTAAAAAACGAGCCCTTAACATTGATCAACAAATTATCATCTCATCAATTACCAAAACATAAGCCCCTAACTAAGTCATACCAAGTCATGTCGTCATTTGAGATCCATAACAGTGCGTATATCCCCTCAAATCAAATTACATTAGAATTAATTCTATAATTGAATCGAATTTAAAAGATTTTTCTAAATCTAGTTCGATTTTGTTTCAGATTCAATTTAAAACTTACAAGTTTGAGTTTTTGATTTGATTCACTCGTGGATGACGAATTACACTTTATATTGCAAGCCTACGTACTTTCAAATGTTGGCTCATATGTATACATGAGACTAGCTATATGCATATGGGTTGTTCAAATAAGCTATATGCATATGGTCAATTAATGTTCTCGACTAACAACTGGTTGCAGTCTTTAAAAGACCTACTTTAATAACACGTGTAAAATATATTTTTCGTCAAATTTGTTGAAAATTAAGATATTCATATTAAATTTAGTTTGTAATAAATAAAAGTTATAGATAAATCCGTAATATGAATATATAGAGGGATATTTGTTTATTTATTTTGTAAAATCATCATGGTTTTTTAATGATATCAAACATCAAATTTAATGGTGCACAATGAACTAGGGGTGTTCTTTGGGTTATTTATTCGGTTGTTCGGGTCGGGTTTTTGGGTTTGAGCTCAAACAAATTGATCCATGAACCAACCCAAATAAGTTCGGTTTGTTCGGGTTAAACGGGTCAGGTAAATTCAGGTCGGGTTTCGGGTTTAACAAATTAAAAAAATTTATCCACTTTTAACAATATCATAAAAAAACATATTTCAAGCCGTTATAAAACCATAATATACATCCATATTCAAAAATAACATATATTATTTAGCGAAACATAAAATTTATCATACAAGCATGCATTAGACAAGATGGAGTGTTGTAGCATGTGGATAAAGTGTAGATTGAAGAAACATGGTCAATACATATTTGTTTAAATACTATACTATTTAAGTTTTTGAATTGAAGATACATTCATAACATGCTTTATGGTAATTAATTTATTGAGATCCAATTTGATATATCCAATATTAACTGGAGTTTTGAGAAAAAACGAACAAGAATACATAAAGTCATTCAGTTATTTCACCACTAAACCACCCTATAAAAAATAGAGATACATGCATTGATGTATATACTTCGGGTTATTCGGGTCAACCTGAATTTGGGTATTTCAACCCAAATACCGACCCAAATATTTTATTTCGGGTTCGGGTTAGGAGCTTATTTGGTTCGGGTGAATCTGGGCCGGACCATTCGGGTCTCAGGTCGCTTCAGTTCGGGTTCGTTATTCAGATACAGTTAAAAAACACACCCCTACAATGATGCACTGATTTGGGCTATTAATTAATATAATATTATACTTTAATAATTTTTAAGTCAACAACTTTTTCAACAAGTGTGTTATGGTGAAGCGGGTTAAAACACAAACGCACCACATATTCAAATATATCGTGCGCAGGCCCGGCTCCGAGAATGCGAAAAAAAAATTTGGGCCAAAGGCGAATTTTTTTAGGCCTTTAGTAAAAGGAATATTTTTTGGGTTTAAACAATTTAATCCAAATGGGCTTACTTACTTTATTATGATTTGAGTTGTGTAAAAAAATTTTGTATAAAAATGAGCTTAAAAATATTGTCTCAAATAAGATTAGAACCCACAACCTTTTAGTTAGATGTCATAGCCATTACCACTAGACCAAGCTAGTGGTTATGTCATTGTGTTGAAACATTAAATATACATATATTTTTTCATAAAAGTAAATATAATTTAAAAAAAAAATTCGGGCCTAGCGGGGTGTCGGGCCTGTGGCCGTCGACTACCCCGCCATACCCCATAGCCGGCTCTGATTGTGCGTTTTGTTGGAAGCGCGGAGGAAAGTCAGCCGGTATTGGTCGATTAGTTGGTAAAAGGTTTGGGCAAAAGTTTCATTTCGAAAGTTGAGGGGCCAAAAAATAAATTTGTAAGTTGGAATGGAAAAGGTTTGATAACAAAAATTGAGAGGCCAAAAATTAAATATGTTAAATTATAGTTGACGGGCTAAAAGTATATGTGTGAAACTTTTATCGCAAAAGTCTAATAAATCTAAATTTGTAAAGAAAATTGAGGGACCAAAAGAAAAATATTTGAAACTTATGTTGAAAAACTCTAAAGAATCTAACTTTTAAATTTAAATTTTAATTATCTAACTATATTAATAAAAGAAAATAATTGTGACACATGTAATTTCAAGATTCATTTATAGCCCAACTCAAAACTATTTTTAATGAAAACATATTACCTAAATTATATGATTAAAGATATTTTATCAATACAATTATAATATTTTTTTAATTAAATCAAACACACTTTTATTTATTAAATCAATTTATATATATTTTTGAGTATAAGAGATGAATGTAGTAAAGTTTAATAAACGATATTGATAATTATGAATGGATAACAATTTTATTTTCACAAATTCAGTTAATCTCCATGGATCAATGGAGTTTTCTTTCATTTATTTCGAAACTGTAATTCAAAAAAGTATTTTATTAAAGGTAACTTTATATATGATGTTCTTTTTATGTTATTCTTGAAGAAACATTTTATTATCTTATGTTAGAATTCGTCATTCTATTAGAAAATATAATTACAACTTATAAAATCTTTAAGTGCATTTTTTTCATGATTATGAAGAAATTGCGTGAATACACAGCATGTTCGTATGAATATTTCATTATAAAATATAATTTAAACTCCCTAAACCTTTTAATTTGATAAAATATAGTGTGTGTTTTAAATTTCATCATTTAGTTTTTTTCTTTTTTTAAATATCACGTACATCACACGAGTTATAAAGCTAACTGTACCATCCCAAAATTTTATAAGTTATGTTTTGGTTAAGTTTATGTCAAAGGAGAGTTTATATTTTTTGTTCAATGGAGATCGATGATGAAGATGAAATTCATCAAATTGTAGGTTAACAATCAAGATAATTGGTGTACTATGATAATCTACTCATGAATTGAAGGTATTAGTAAGCAACTTCTAACCTAAAACCTAAGCATTTGGGCATATTCAAATGATGATGATTGCAAGAGTAATAATTAGATATTTAATTTCATATGAAAATGATCTACTTATTATGTTTATTTCTGTAATATTATCTAAAACGTATAGTTGATGATGAAATCTAAATGCATGGCTTGAAGGTTTTTGGTGATAAGTGGGTTTTGGTCATAAGTTGAATTTATTAGTCGGAAGACAATGTTTTTGAGTTAATTACACTTCTTTTAACACATATATGCTTTTAGAAATATTGTAATTTGGTGTTGATAGAATCGGGGATTTTGATTATGTAAAAGGTGAGTTATGTGTGTTTAAGATTTTTATGCACACTGAAGAACACACGGATCTACTCCCCTTGACGGGTCTTAGATCCGATGAGTCTACAGGGTAGGATACGGTTAACGATTAGTACGATACAAGCCCAATTCCCAAAGTCCCGTGACGTGAACCTGCAAAACAGACACCGTGAGCTCGTTACGGGAAGGACAAGAGGGGGGGGGTCTTCCCGTAACCACCCTCCGGCATGAGTATAAGTACAATTCCGACGAAGATAAAGTACTTAAGCAAATAGTGAGAGTACAGTGGGAGTGAGTATATGAATCTGTCTACCTCATGTAGATTGAGAGAGTATTTATAGCCGAAGGGTGTGAGAAGATGGCCAGCTGTCCTTTTTAGAAGATGCTCTTGTAACCACCTGGACGCGTGTCCTCATATGATAGGTTCAGTTATACGTTGCATGTGCATGTGTAACAACCTGGACGCGTGTCATAACGGGATAGGATGATAGATGACCCTGACCATGTGCACGGTTATAACGGCTTTGCCAGGTGTCCTTTATTCATTGGGCGAGAGATCACGTATTGCCCAAGAAAGCATCTTGGTAGATCTTCTAGAAGGTAGTTAGTTATTGACAGCTGTCCCAGGGCCTTACCTTTTGGTCACTTACGCGGACTGGTACTCCGTCTTGCGGATGACTTCTGAGGGTGCCAGGATGTTTCCGCACGTACCTTGAAGGTGTTTCTTCCTCAGATGGTTAAGCGGGTGATCCATATGCCCCGTGGATGCCTTATGAGGGGCCCTCAATTGACCCGCGGGTAGTACTTAAGGGTATCTGGGTCTTTTTGGTACCCTATCTCTATACACACCAAGTGTTTGACGAAATGATTCAATGAAATAAAATTTGTATAGCTTTGATGCAATTGAAGCGAAGCTTGGAAGCCATCGGAGCGAAGCTAGCAGTCAACAACTTACCAAGGGTCATCGAAGCTAAGGTAAGTGAATCTTGCATCTACTTACATTTTTATAGTGCACTTGAATTGGTAACATAGCCTTTCAAGGATTCGTTGTTTGGTAGTCCAAAGTGTTAGTTGAGTGATATTACCGAAAAAGGGTTCTTCAATATTGAGAATATGGTAAGTAATCTGTAATTCTATACTCATTAGTATTGAATTTGCTATCATACTAGTGTACTAGTTGTTAACTTGGTTAAGGGTTAAGGTATTTAGGAAATTGGTGATTTCAAGTGAGAGTATCAAATTACGGTTGAATCATGCATAAGGGCATAAATGTCATTTTCTACGTCTATGATTTATCGTTGCAACAAAATTAGTACGAGATGTAATTGTAACATAAGTAGCTATAAATGTTGGAATTTGTTTCCCGAGATGTACTATATGGGTTAGTGTGTGATTGACCCGTTATTCATGTTTATACTTACGGTATAGTTAATTGGCGGAGATTGACCCGTTTGCGTCATTATAAAGTTAAGAGTATAAATGTTAGAAAGTAAAAGGTGAATGATCCATTTGATGGCGATTATAGAAGTATTGTAGTAATTGATTAATTGAATTGTTAGACAAGAGAGATTTGTTTATTGTATGGCTTAATATCATTTTGGCCCGTTAGGGAAATTGCTTCTTGCAGTTTAAGTTATCCCAATTGGTGAACCTAATATATATAATGACCTACATGTTGTTTAACAATATAATATGAGTTTATGGTAGTTAAGAACAGGTACGAGAAGCCCAAGATCAAGGCGGAAGAGAAAAACTGAAAAATAGGATTATGCAGTGAGCACTGTAAATTATGGTGCCCATCATATACAAATACGGTGACCCTTCTGATTTATGGTGGTGACATACTCTTTGTGCACCGTAAATTACGGTGCTACAACGTAATAAATGGTGGACTGATATTTTCTTCGGGTGGTTTCTATGTCGAGTTTTTTACTTCGTTTTAGTGTGTATTTTTCTGTTATGAGGCTTAAACGTTATAATACTAACTTGTGGGTTCTTTTAGCCCTAGATAATGTTCACGGATGAAATGGTGGATGATGATCAAGTGCTCGGGTTTGGAATGGGAGTGTGAAGATGATGCCTTACAAATGAAGTTCAAGGATTGTGGATGCAATGATCAATGGTGGGCAATTAATCGAGATGGTACAAGAAAACCAAGTAAGAAGCGTTCAAGTCATGTGAAATTACCTAAAGTAACGCTTCATGGTAAGGCGGCTTGTTTTATGGTCTCGGATCAATTTAAACAATATTGTTTATCTAAAGTCACCGAATACGTGCAAAACCTCATGTGAGGGTAATGAGTTGTTAAGCAACGGTTTGTAAACATGCGTTGGTGTAAGGTGAAACTAAAATCTCATATCGACGTCTAATAAGGGTTTTATCTAAACTAAAGCTGGTCAAATGTTTATCGCCTTTATTATATTATACTCCCTCTGTCCCTTTGAAAGTGTCCACATTTCATTTTTAGTTTGTCCCATTATAATGTCCACTTTCAAACTTTATTAATTAATTTTCAAATTTACCCTTAAAAGTGCAAGCATTCAACTTTATTAAATTTTGTCTTTTTATATATGTTAAGGGCATTAAAGTCATTTGTTAAGAAAAAAGTGCAATCATTCAAACTTTCTTAAATTTTGTGTTTTTCAAACCATGACACTTGTAGAGGGACGGAGGGAGTAATAAAGTAGAAAATGATTTTCCTTTTTCCGCTTCGTAACTCGATTTATATGTAATGGTAACGAGGGTATAACACTAGTATATATAATAAAACACTATCGGTGATAGGTTATAAATTGGTTTAGGTTATAAATTTGGTTTTTTTTGGGTAACTGACCCATGATGAAACTTATGCCTTTTCAGTTGGATCATCTGCTCAATCTTTGGTCATGATTTAGTGTGGTGTTTGTCGTCAAAAACCAAGTTAATAAATTGTTGTATACCTTATCACAACCGGAACTAACCATTTATTAAAAAACTAATCTATCTCTCTTCTGCCCATACAATCCAACTCAATCCAATATTTTACTCACTCACAATTCACAAATCAACCTAAACTAATAATTTATTTAAGAAAAATGCTTCATTTTATATAAAATTTATATCAAAATGCTCAATATGTTTTTATAAATAAAACCGTGTTGTTACACTTTTTTTAAAATGTTAAAGTTGCAATTTTCATGAAAAAATCAAGTTATATATAAAAGTTTGGTTGCAAACTTAAGTGGTTGGAACAACCAATGTTAGTAGGAAATTTGAAATTGAAATCAAAATTAGCCTGTTTCGAAATTCTGATTTTTTAGTTAAGAATTTAAACTAGCCCAAATTTCTCTGTATACCGTTTTAGTCTTTTTTTGGATTGTAATAAGGCAAATATTACACATGATTTGTTTACTTTTATTTTTTCTGTCCTATTCAAATATTACATAACTAGATTAGTACCCGTGTTACACACGGTGGAACATATTTAAAATCATAATATATATGTAACATCATATAAATTTAATTAAATATAATTATTGTACTTGTAAACAAATGATAATTTTACATGAATTATAATGAATCATATATAAAAACATACAAAGAATAACAAAGATAATAAAAGTTAAATTATTTTATAACTTATACCATTAGTACAATAATAAGCAAAAAATAGGAAATTAGTCTCCAAATCAATAAAACAATTTTACAATGTCGATTCAACAAAACTACTATCTCAATGTTGATTCAAAAGATGAACTCTCTGTAAGACATTTATTACACACCAATAACCGTAATGTTTATTGTGACATCTGCCCAATCCGACCCGACCCAGGTACCCGTTTCTCTGACCCGATCTCTTTCTTTTATGATTTAATATTTATTTATACTTATATTTACTTTTAATAATAATAATATATTTTCCTTCCCGCCTTTTTCTCTCTCTTTCTTTCCGCCGTCCCGTCCCTCTTCCTTCTCTCTTTCCGCCTTCTTTTCCCTTTTGTCGCCGTCCCGCCCTTACGCCTTGTTTCCCTCTTTTTCTTCTAACTCTTTGCTTGTCCTTTGTTCCTTCCCGCCTAAGGTTGTCTGCGCAGCTCCACGCGCCAGACCCCTTACAAGGAATCCTGCGTGAAGACCACCTGTTACAGCGATACGCGAGACGAACTCTTCTCGCAGCGCGCTAAGAATTGTAATTCTTCTCGCAGCGCGCTAAGAACGGTAGTTCATCCCGCGACGCGCTAAGGATTTGTAGTTCTTCTCGCAGCGCGCTAAGAATCGTAGTTCATCCCTCGACGCGCGAAGAATTATAGTTCTTCCCGCGGCGCGCTAGGAATTTCAGTTCCTCCCGCGGCGCGCTAAGAAATGTGATTCTTCCCGCGGCGCGCTTAGAAATGTAGTTCTTTCCGCGACGCGTTAAGGTTGGTTCTGTCTGCCTTCGCGCTCGCGCTCTCTTGACCTTCTGTGTCTGCCTTCGCGCCTTAGCCTTCTCGCGCTAAACCCTTTGAGTTTTCTTCTGTTTAATCTAGCCGTTTGCTTTTGTGTTGTCTTATCTTTTGTGCTGTTGACCTAATCTGCTTTATGTCTGAAAAGTTACTTTCGGCACAGCATGCGCACCAACCCCATTGGTTGGCAGAAAAAGTGACTGACATTATCTTTTGAGATCTGCTTTTTCCATGCCTGACCTGTACCTTTATCTGAACCGCCCATGCCTTTTTACTGTTCCCTGTCAGCCTTTTTTTCTCTTTTTCCCTGCTGCCATATCTTTTGATATCTTTTACTTTCTGAACTTGCTTTTGATATCTTTTGTTATCTTTTGTTTTGTCTTGTTCTGTTTGTCTTGGAATCTTTTCCCCTTTTTCTGGATTCATGTCTCCTAGGGTTTCCCTATAAATAATAATCTTATTTTTTTCTTAACACTACACACACAAACACTTATTATCTCTCTTCCTTTGCTCTCTGCCGATTGTCCTTCTGCCGCCTCCTCTCTTGCCTCCGTTTTCTCCTCTCCCCTGCCCTGATTTTCGGTAATATATATATTATATATAATAATTTACTTATGCAAACTTATAATCAAGACTTAAAACAGATCATTAAAACAATAATCTTATCTATAGGTTAACTTGTGCTTGTTTAAAGTTGGCTCTTGCTTTATCTTACACCGCATCGTTTATCAAGTGAGTAATCTCGTACCTAATCCCTTTTTGCTTTTAATGTTTTGGGATGTTCATGTGTTCATACAAACTTAGAGTCTTAAACTGTTTATGAACTTTAGTCGCGCAGTATCCCATGTGTTGAGGACGTAGACTTGGCTGTTTATTTGTATGTGTGGATCATTAACCGTCTTGTCGGTCTATTCCGCAGTTCTCATGGTACCATTAGATGAACACGGGAGAACTATCGTTTATGATTTTCTCTTTTGTTTGCACATGCACAGTTTGTCTTGTTTGTGAGCTCAATTGTGAGCACTGGCAGTCTATGAATCTTAGAGTTGGTCCCGATCAGATTACACCCTTGTTGAAAACCAGACATACACATGTTGCGCGCAGATTTATGGTTATCTATGTATTGTATTAAACTTGATTTCTCACCAACACGCAAGTGTTTGACGTTTATTTTAACACATGTTCAGGTTTGCAGTAGCTGTTTTGGAGCTTGTGGACACGTAGGAAGTTTTCTTTATTTTGACCTAGATTAAAATGTATCAAGACAAGTTATTGCTGTTCGAATATTATGATTTATAATATATTGATTTATGATGATTTATGTTATCTTATTTTTACTTTGCGCGTGCGCGAATGAATGTATTTATTAAATATTGACACCCAATAGTGTCACGAGTAATGAAACAATATGTGGCGCCCCGATGTATAATCCGCCTTTGGTCGGGGTGTTACAGATTGGTATCAGAGCTACGTGACTTTAGGATAGGTGGTTAGACGTAACGGCCTAGAATACCTAAGAGTCCCTTCTCGCGCATGAGAGAAATCTCATGTTTGCGCGCTTATTGTTAATTACTCGTTATTTATGAATATGCTCGCGCTTGCGCAGTATATGATTTTATGTTCTATTCCGCGATATTTCGATTTTTGTTGAATTTCAATTTTTATTGATTTTACTTACATACTCGTTTGTTGGATTTGAAAATCCGAAAAGTCATGGTGATACATGAATAGTTGATTTTCAATTTCCATTTACGATTATGTTCTGAGGTTGGAGACTTGAAAAGTCATGGTGATACATGAATTGTCACTCTCCAATACTCATTTTCTTGTATAATTTATATTGAGGATTGAAAAGTCATGGTGATACATGAATCGTCAATCTCCAATACTCGTTTGCTCGTATATTTTAAATTGGGAATTCGGAAAGTCATGGTGATACATGAATTGTCGATTCTTGATTCGAATTCGTTACCTTTATTAAGTCTGCATTTAGGGTCATTTATTTTACTTTAACTTTTGACAGTAACTGACTCCGTGAAACCAAGCTTTTCGAGGTTATACTTTGCGCTAAAACCAAGATATTAACTAAAATTAAAACTTTTATAGAATGCCTCCGCTATCAGCTCGCCATCTCAAGAAGAAAGAAGCCGCGCGCAGACGTTCGCTGCAACGTTCCCAGGAAATGGCCGTCGCAATAGCCCAAGCTTTGAGCCAAAACAATATCAACGCCTCTGGTTACAACATTAAGTCCTTTAACGCGGGTAACCCTCCAAAGTTCACAGGTCTTGAAGGAGCCACCGTGATGCTCCAGTGGCTTGAGAAAATAGAAAACACTTTCCTCCACACCCAATGCCCCTCAGACAGACGAACCCTGTATGCTTCCAGTGTCCTGGAATCTAGAGCGCTTACATGTTGGAATGGAGTAGCTCATGCGCGTGGCGCAGAAGCTGCTTCTAGCATGCTC
Organism: Bidens hawaiensis; assembly: GCF_021521415.1. Classification (NCBI taxonomy): domain Eukaryota; kingdom Viridiplantae; phylum Streptophyta; class Magnoliopsida; order Asterales; family Asteraceae; genus Bidens; species Bidens hawaiensis. The sequence continues at coordinate 76,901 of NW_027498535.1, forward strand.
TGGGAGGAATTCAAGAAAATTCTGACGCGAGAATTCTGCCCTCCCAACGAAGTTAAGCGCCTGGAGGAGGAATTTTGGAACTTGAAGCAATACAGCGGTGAAGCGCGCGAGTACGCGACGCGCTTCCATGAACTAAGCCTGCTTGTCCCTCACCTTGTTACCCCTTCCCGCCGAGCCATCGAGAAATTCCTTGGGGTCTTCCCATGGAAATTCAAGATTATGTATGGGCCAGAAACCCAGTAACCCTCTCTGACGCCATCGAATTGGCCGCTGTGCTCAGCGACAACCATGTCAGAGCAGGAACCCTGTTCCTGCGGGGATCTGAGAAGACCAAACTCACCAAGACTGTCCCTGAACCAACAGAAACCAAACCAGAACCCTCAAACCGTAACAACCTCAAGCGCAGGAGCAAAGCCTATGCGCTTACCAGCCCACCCATTGTCCAGCAACCCATCTACCAACCTCCAGTTTACGCGCCTAACCCTCTGTCAGCCTACCCAACACCTCCTGTAGCCCACAACTATGCCTTAACCAATCCCGCACTCCCTGCCCCGCCAACTAAGAAGCCTTACACAGGAAACCACCCCTTTTGCCCAACCTGTAGACTCCACCACCCACCTCAAGTCCCATGTCGACTTTGTAACCGATGTGGCCGCGCTGGTCACCTTACAGAAAACTGTAGAGTCCTTCCCGCCAATCCAATTGCGCCGACACCACCAGTCTACCCGCAGAACCCACAACCAACCTACCAAAACCCACGACCCAGATCGTGCTTTAACTGCGGTGATCCCAGTCATTTCCGGAACGCGTGCCCGAGACTACAAGTTCAGATTACGCAGGCGAATCCGGTGAACCAGATTTCGAACCAAGTAACGCGCGGACGAGCTTTTAACATAACCGCGCACCAAGCACAAGCGAATAATGACGTAGTTAATGGTACATTTTTGCTTAACGGATTTTATGCTTCTGTACTTTTTGATACTGGCGCCGATCGAAGTTTTATTTCTCGCGCGTTTGAGCAGAAGCTTGCGCGACCGCGCGATAGCTTAAAAGAAAATTTTTCAGTTGAATTGGCTAATGGCGAAACTGTTTTAATTAACTCAGTGATTAAAGATTGCACGCTTAACCTTAACGAAAATGATTTTCTGATCGACCTCATCCCCATGCCTCTTGGAAGCTTTGATGTTATTATTGGTATGGACTGGCTCTCGAAGAATCGCGCCGAAGTTATTTGCGCCAAGAAGTTGATTCGCATACCTCGAGAAAATGGTGATCTTCACATCTACGGCGAAAAACCCTCCAGTGGTCTTAAACTTATGTCTTGCGCCGAAGCCCGAAGGCTCATGCGGAAAAGGTGTATTGCATTCTTAGCCCATGTGGTTAAACCTGCTGAAGAAAAGAAGCTTCGCGATATCCCTGTTGTGCGTGATTTCCCTGAAGTTTTTCCTGATGATCTTCCTGGTATCCCTCCCGCTCGTGAAGTCGAGTTCCGTATTGATCTTGTCCCTGGTGCTTCCCCCGTAGCCAAATCTCCTTACCGTCTTGCGCCCGCTGAGATGCAAGAATTGGCAAGCCAACTTCAAGAGTTGACTGCTAAAGGATTCATTCGCCCTAGCTCTTCGCCTTGGGGTGCTCCGGTGTTGTTCGTTAAAAAGAAAGATGGATCGTTTCGCATGTGTATTGATTACCGCGAGTTGAACAAACTCACCATTAAGAACCGGTATCCCTTACCGCGCATTGACGACCTCTTTGATCAACTCCAAGGTGCCTCTTGTTTTTCCAAGATTGATCTCCGCTCTGGCTATCACCAGTTGCGCATCCGCGATGAAGATGTTCCGAAGACTGCTTTTCGAACTCGTTATGGCCATTTTGAATTCCTGGTCATGTCCTTCGGTTTAACCAACGCACCCGCCGTTTTCATGGATCTAATGAATCGGGTGTGTAGGCCTTTCTTGGATAAATTCGTGATCGTGTTTATTGATGATGTTCTGGTGTATTCTAAGACCAAGGCCGAGCATGAGCAACATCTCCGATTGGTGTTGCAAAAGCTTAGAGCCGAGCAGCTCTTTGCCAAGCTTTCCAAGTGTGAATTCTGGTCTGATGAAGTACAGTTTCTTGGTCATGTTGTAAACAAGATGGGTATTCATGTCGACCCATCCAAAATTGAAGCAATCAAGAACTGGATTACGCCATCTACTCCTACCGAGATCCGTTCCTTTTTGGGCTTAGCTGGTTATTACCGGCGCTTCATTTCGAACTTCTCGAAAATCGCTTTGCCTTTAACAGCTCTAACGCACAAAGGTAAACCATATATTTGGAGCTCGAAGCAAGAAGAAACCTTTCTAACGCTCAAGCGTTTGTTGCGTGAAGCTCCTGTTCTTGCGCTACCTGAGGGTAATGATGATTTTGTCGTGTACTGCGATGCCTCCAACCAAGGTCTCGGTTGTGTTCTTATGCAACGAGGCAAGGTTATCGCTTACGCATCAAGGCAACTCAAGGTTCATGAAAAGAATTATACAACTCACGACCTCGAGCTTGGTGCAGTTGTTTTTGCCTTGAAGATCTGGAGACACTACCTTTATGGTACTAAGTGTATCCTCTACACTGACCATAAAAGCCTTCAGCATATCTTTGATCAGAAGGAACTCAACATGAGACAACGCCGATGGAACGAACTCATCAGCGATTACGATTGTGAGATCCGGTATCATCCTGGTAAGGCTAATGTGGTAGCCGATGCGCTCAGCCGAAAACCCTGCCAGCTTAACTGTATCTTGCCGCGCACGCAGCTTCACTTCGCGCCGATCCAAAGCAACCTTGAATCGCGCATTCGTGACGCGCAGCGCGCATCCATCAGTAATGGTAACCTTCGCGCCGAGTTAGCGTGTGGCGCGGAAGCGCATTTTGTCCCTAATCTGAGTGGAATTCTCTGCTATCTCAATCGCATCTGGATTCCATTTGATGAGAATCTTCGCGCTGATATCCTGAGTGAAGCGCACAAATCTCGGTATTCCGTTCATCCTGGCGCTGATAAGATGTACAGAGATTTGCGCATTACTTATTGGTGGCCCGGTATGAAGAAGGATATTGCTGTGTTCGTAGCTAAATGCCTGACTTGTTCTAAGGTAAAAGCTGAACACCAACGCCCATCTGGTTTGCTCGAACAACCAGAAATTCCTACGTGGAAATGGGAAGGTATAGCGATGGACTTTATTACCAAGTTACCTTTGACAGCAAGCAAACATGATAGCATTTGGGTAATAGTGGATCGTTTGACTAAGTCTGCTCACTTTCTGCCCATTCGTGAAAACTACCGTGTTGAGCATCTCGCGCAGCTTTATGTCAAGGAAATTGTCTGCCGCCATGGTACTCCTTTGAGCATCATATCCGATCGCGATGGCCGTTTTATATCTCGCTTTTGGAAATATCTCCAATCTGCGCTAGGAACTCGCTTGGACATGAGTACGGCATATCATCCCCAGACTGACGGTCAGTCTGAGCGAACTATTCAAACTCTTGAGGATATGCTCCGATCTTGTGTTCTTGATTTTGGAGGTAATTGGGATTCACACCTGCCTTTGATTGAGTTCTCTTATAATAACAGCTATCATTCCAGTATTGGTATGGCCCCATTTGAAGCACTTTACGGTCGTAAGTGCCGCTCCCCGATTTGTTGGAGCGAAGTGGGAGAAGCTCAAATCACAGGACCCGAACTTGTTCAAGAGACAACCGATAAAATCGCCAAGATCCGTGATCATCTGCTGACTGCCAGAAGCCGACAGAAGAGTTACGCAGATCGTAGGCGGAAGCCTCTCGAATTTCAAGTTGGTGATCTTGTTCTCCTCAAAGTGTCGCCCTGGAAGGGTGTTGTCCGCTTTGGGAAGAAAGGTAAGCTTGCTCCTCGATATGTTGGACCATTTAAGATTCTCGCGCGTGTAGGAAAAGTTGCCTACAGACTTGACCTGCCGCCCGCGCTCAGTAATGTGCATCCAACGTTCCATGTATCCAATCTCAAGAAGTGTTTAGCTGACGAGAACCTTCACATTCCACTTGATGAAGTTCAAGTTGATGAAACTATGCATTTCGTGGAGAAGCCTGTTGAGATTATGGATCGCGAGGTTAAGCAAACCAAGCGCAGTCGTATCCCTATTGTTAAAGTTCGCTGGGAGTCCAAGCGCGGAGCCGAGTTTACATGGGAAAGGGAAGATCAAATGAAGATCAAGTACCCGCACCTGTTCTCTGCGCAACCTACTTCAAGATAAATTTCGGGACGAAATTTCTTAAAGTAGGGGAGACTGTGACATCTGCCCGATCCGACCCGACCCAGGTACCCGTTTCTCTGACCCGATCTCTTTCTTTTATGATTTAATATTTATTTATACTTATATTTACTTTTAATAATAATAATATATTTTCCTTCCCGCCTCTTTCTCTCTCTTTCTTTCCGCCGTCCCGTCCCTCTTCCTTCTCTCTTTCCGCCTTCTTTTCCCTCTTGTCGCCGTCCCGCCCTTACGCCTTGTTTCCCTCTTTTTCTTCTAACTCTTTGCTTGTCCTTTGTTCCTTCCCGCCTAAGGTTGTCTGCGCAGCTCCACGCGCCAGACCCCTTACAAGGAATCCTGCGTGAAGACCACCTGTTACAGCGATACGCGAGACGAACTCTTCTCGCAGCGCGCTAAGAATTGTAATTCTTCTCGCAGCGCGCTAAGAACGGTAGTTCTTCCCGCGACGCGCTAAGGATTTGTAGTTCTTCTCGCAGCGCGCTAAGAATCGTAGTTCATCCCTCGACGCGCGAAGAATTATAGTTCTTCCCGCGGCGCGCTAGGAATTTCAGTTCCTCCCGCGGCGCGCTAAGAAATGTGATTCTTCCCGCGGCGCGCTTAGAAATGTAGTTCTTTCCGCGACGCGTTAAGGTTGGTTCTGTCTGCCTTCGCGCTCGCGCTCTCTTGACCTTCTGTGTCTGCCTTCGCGCCTTAGCCTTCTCGCGCTAAACCCTTTGAGTTTTCTTCTGTTTAATCTAGCCGTTTGCTTTTGTGTTGTCTTATCTTTTGTGCTGTTGACCTAATCTGCTTTATGTCTGAAAAGTTACTTTCGGCACAGCATGCGCACCAACCCCATTGGTTGGCAGAAAAAGTGACTGACATTATCTTTTGAGATCTGCTTTTTCCATGCCTGACCTGTACCTTTATCTGAACCGCCCATGCCTTTTTACTGTTCCCTGTCAGCCTTTTTTCTCTTTTTCCCTGCTGCCATATCTTTTGATATCTTTTACTTTCTGAACTTGCTTTTGATATCTTTTGTTATCTTTTGTTTTGTCTTGTTCTGTTTGTCTTGGAATCTTTTCCCCTTTTTCTGGATTCATGTCTCCTAGGGTTTCCCTATAAATAATAATCTTATTTTTTTCTTAACACTACACACACAAACACTTATTATCTCTCTTCCTTTGCTCTCTGCCGATTGTCCTTCTGCCGCCTCCTCTCTTGCCTCCGTTTTCTCCTCTCCTCTGCCCTGATTTCGGTAATATATATATTATATATAATAATTTACTTATACAAACTTATAATCAAAACTTAAAACAGATCATTAAAACAATAATCTTATCTATAGGTTAACTTGTGCTTGTTTAAAGTTGGCTCTTGCTTTATCTTACACCGCATCGTTATCAAGTGAGTAATCTCGTACCTAATCCCTTTTTGCTTTTAATGTTTTGGGATGTTCATGTGTTCATACAAACTTAGAGTCTTAAACTGTTTATGAACTTTAGTCGCGCAGTATCCCATGTGTTGAGGACGTAGACTTGGCTGTTTATTTGTATGTGTGGATCATTAACCGTCTTGTCGGTCTATTCCGCAGTTCTCATGGTACCATTAGATGAACACGGGAGAACTATCGTTTATGATTTTCTCTTTTGTTTGCACATGCACAGTTTGTCTTGTTTGTGAGCTCAATTGTGAGCACTGGCAGTCTATGAATCTTAGAGTTGGTCCCGATCAGATTACACCCTTGTTGAAAACCAGACATACACATGTTGCGCGCAGATTTATGGTTATCTATGTATTGTATTAAACTTGATTTCTCACCAACACGCAAGTGTTTGACGTTTATTTTAACACATGTTCAGGTTTGCAGTAGCTGTTTTGGAGCTTGTGGACACGTAGGAAGTTTTCTTTATTTTGACCTAGATTAAAATGTATCAAGACAAGTTATTGCTGTTCGAATATTATGATTTATAATATATTGATTTATGATGATTTATGTTATCTTATTTTTACTTTGCGCGTGCGCGAATGAATGTATTTATTAAATATTGACACCCAATAGTGTCACGAGTAATGAAACAATATGTGGCGCCCCGATGTATAATCCGCCTTTGGTCGGGGTGTTACATTTATTACTCTAAAATAGTACCCGTATTTATTTACACATCAATTTAAAACATTTATTACACATCAACGTTAAAATGTGTTAAAAGATGAACAATATTTAAGACATTTCTTTTTATAAGTGTATTATAAAATTATGTTACAAAACAAATTGTTATGACAATCAAAAATCTAAATTTAGTTTTTCATAATACAATAATTAATTGATCTTTAAAATGAAGTCTTAATCAATATTCAATAACATATTAAGTTTCATTCAAGTGTAGTTGACATATAGTTGATTCCTAATATATATCATTCATGAAATATAAAAAGCTTTCTCATTCAATTCTTTATAACTATTTTGTAGATAAATTGTGTTAAATAATCATTGAATACATATAATAATAATCTTATATTGTTTTAATATATTGTGCTCTTTAGCTTTATGTTTCTTTCAATATGTACCCATTTAATCTGTTTCCTTTGTAGCTATATTTTTTTTACCCATTTAGAGTTAATGTAATTTGAAATGGTTGATGACTATTTATGAAATTTGAAATAAATGATCAACTGTGTATTGTAAGTCTCTTAGACTTGCTTGGTTGCTGCAAATTTGAATTATTTCTAACAAATGTCAGATTGGAATATATATATATAGTTAGTTAGTAAATTTTCATCTTAAAAAAATCCACTTTTGAATTAAAGAGTGACCCATGTAATACATGAGCGGGAATTATAGAAAACGTAAAATATACATATTTGTTCTGAATTTAAATAAATCGTAAATGTTATATTTATAAGAACGGATTATTTTAGATGAATTATGAGGTATTACATCATGAATATTAATTAAACGGTAAGTGCATTATTTGAAAGTAAATTATTAATAATTATTATTATTAAAATTATAATAACGTACACATTTACCAAAATTAGAGTCAACTCATATTAATAAAAATATTCAAGTTGTTAACCTATTAAAATTCGGTTTCTGAAAGTTTAGTCAAAGTCCAACTGTATAACCTATTTTTGTAAATTTAATATAAGTGGTAAAAAATTCGTATTTTAAAATGGTTTAAATAAATAGTTTTTATTATTCTCATTTAGGAATAAATATATATTAAGGGATTTATTTGAAATTGACATTAAATTCACAATAACTTAAAATATATAGAAATGATTATTAAAACTAAAATTTTTAATTAAGACATGAATAGTGAAAAAAATATGAAATGGATTTATCATAATATATAATATTAAAAAAATGGTTGAAACAAATTAGTCAAAATAGGAAGTGAATTATGGTTGTCTATATGTAAATATTTTTTATAACTATTTAATATAAAGGGTAAAATTCAATCAAATCGTTACTTTATTCAAATTCGGTTTTTTAACAAATGCTGAAAGTCAAATGGTATAATATATTTTTGTAAATTTCATATAAATAGTAAAAATCAGATTTTTATATTCAGTTTTATATATATATATATATATATATTGAAATTTAGGAATAAATATATTAATAGGTTTAGTTGAAGGTGATATTAAAATCATAATAACTTTAAATATTTATAAATGCTTATTAAAAAAAATCCTTTTTAATTAAGGAATGAATTTTGATAAATTATTAAATGGTTTATAATTATGGATAGTATTACACAAATTTAAAACTTTATCAACCTCAATTATGAAATGGTTAAATTTATTAATGTTCGGTTTTGCATAACTGGTGAATATCAAACTATATTATCTTATTCAATATTTTACTTATTTATGTAAAATATAATATAAATAGAAATGATAACAAACTTTTACTTATATATAAATAAAATAATTGATGCTGAAACCTTAATCTGTTTCGTGAATTTCTTTTAGGAAGTAATACTTTAGAAATATTTAGAAGTAAATTTGAATTTGTAATAGTATGAACGCTAACTTGTAATTCTATAATATACATATAAAAATAACAGCCTTGTAAAGTATAATTTTTTTAGATAATAAATTTGTAATTGCAAATCATGGTTATATGCAAAAAATATATGGATACTTATTACAAATTTGTAATTTGTATAACGAATTATGGTTATACCTTAATTAAAAATGCAACATTAATTCTAATGGTTAACTTTAGTCTTAATTCGTCTAATGATTTACATATTTCCTTATTTACTTTAATATTAACGTTTAAACTTTAATACTTGAACTAACAATATAACATTTTAAACTTTGACAATTAATTTATTGTTAATATAAAAAAATTAACTTATATAATTGAGTGTTAACTTTAATATTTTTTGAAAATCGAATTAACTTATTAACTTTGACTATAAAGTAATTATTTTCAAATAATTCAAATTAACTTTCAAATAGGTTTGTTTATAAATTAAGAAAGTCTAAGTATATCAAATGTGTTTAGACTATAATTAAGGAAAGTCAAAGTATATCAAATAATTCAAATTTATGTAGTATAAATTAATAACTCATTTATGTAAACTATAATATAAATAGAAATGATAAATAAATCCGTAAATTATAATATATTGTAACTGTAAAATTGTAATATAAATACAAATCATATAGTTTTCTATTATGTAAAATATGGATACCTGTTTTCAAATTAACTTGTATCAAAAATATACAAAATTAACTTATTTACTTGATGGTCAAAAAACATTCAAATTAAGTTTAATTTGAAAATGGGAAAATTTTCAAATACCAAATTAACACTCTTCAATCTCGTTTAATTTTAAATTTTCGAATACCAAATTAAAATATTCACGTTGACTATCAAGTAATTAATTTCAAATAATTCAAATTAACTTTAAAATCGGTTTGTTTATAAATCATGGAAAGTCAAAGTATATAAAATGTGTTAATGTGACTCGACAAGTGAAACCTTTCGTTAATATTAATATTAATATTAATATTTTTTAAGTAATTTTTGATATATTTATTATTATCTAAATTTATGATAAAAATTTTCGAATTAACTTATACTAAAAATAAATATAAGAATAATAGCTTTTAAATTATTTTAGTCAACATATACCAAAAATATATGGATACTTATTTTTTGAATTAAATTTAATACAAACAACTTACCATAATTCGACTAAATATTTACATATTTACTTATTTTCAAACGACTTATCTAAATTTACTTATTTACTTTAATAATAACGTTTTAAAATTAATATTTGAAGTAACGATATAACATTTGTAACAAAAAATTTGTAATTTATAATTTGTACCACGAAGTATGATTATATACCAAAAAAATTATTATTATAATAAAAATAATTAATTAATATTAACTTTAAGTATAAAGTAATCAACTTGTAATTGATAATTTGTACCACGAAGTATGATTATATACCAAAAAATTTATTGTTATTATAAAAATAATTAATTAATATTCACTTTGACTATAAAGTAATTAATTTGTAATTTGTACCAAGAAGTATGGTTATATACCAAAAATATATGGATTACCTTAATTC
>NW_027498536.1:0-31377 GCF_021521415.1 Bidens hawaiensis
GACTTGAAGAGGTAGGTCCCAGCAGGGCTCAGTTGGTCCCGCATGACTCACCTTGAACAGGGATGTCTGCGCAAAGACCATCTACTCCCGCAGGACCCACCATGCTCAGAGAAGCCTACGCGCAGTATGCAAGCTGCATACGCAGGGAAAAGCCTCCCAATGGTAAAGTAACCCGCCTGTTCCCGCAGTTGCGGATACAAGCCATCAGGGAAGGCTACCCGCACAGCATAGCTACACGCATAAGGCTTAACACTTACAAATATTCAGTGTCACCTGAAAGAATGAGCAGAGGCGGGAGGGGGAAAACTCCCGCCAAAATGGGCCAGTCTGTATGATGGAGGATCTTTTGCGTGATACCTGACGAGGTAAAGACAAAAGATCTGACCAAGAATGCGACAGCTCACTGACAGCAGCGTGGCAGACAGCACGCCACAGCACTGTGACCAATAGCCGCCGCCTGCCCACCAACTCCTGCCAGACCACGTGCCTAGCCTGCAGTTGGTAGAAGACGAAGAGTGCACGGCACGCCTGCTCTGTGTCAGCCGCTACCTATCCACCACTCACAGGTAGGGCACGTGCATAGGTTACAGTTGGTAGCGTGTTGGGCCGGCTAAACCCTTGGAAACCCACCTTCGGCTATAAAAGACAGCAAATGGTATTATCATTTCATCATCTACTATCTCGTATAACTTACTTGATAATTGCTCTAATAGTATTCATATACTTTATATTTAAAGAAGCAATATAGACTGATTCTCACGCCGGAGGGTGGTCACAAGGAGGAACCCCCCCCCCCTTCTCAGTGACGAGCTTACGGTGTCTGTTTTGCAGGTTCCTTGAAGTACAACTTACTCTGCTGGACCTAACCTTCGTGGGAAACATTACTTAGCCCCCAGGTTACCCATAATCTGCCCGGGGTCACTTAGTGTTTCTTCAGATCTCAAAATTAACATAATAAAATTAAGACTAAATAAATATGATGGTTTACTTAAATACTATATAAATGCATGTTAAACTACCGCGATGCAACACCGTGTGAGTCATTTGCATGTTTATTGTACCGACAACGACAATATTACGATATGAATACATGTATTTCATTTGAGATCTATCTTTATATTTTTATGGGAACATTTGTGTAGTACCCTTAAAAGTTGAAAGTAGAATTTAACAAGGGTTTGAAAGTACATACAAAACTCGTGTCATGCATCTTTGATATTCAATGGAACATATGCAAACTATATGCCGCCTAAGTTCAACTTAATGATTTTTTTTTCAGGTAAGTTTTAGTGTATGCTTTTAAATGTCAATGATGAAAAATCAATCAAGAGGCTTGCCTTCCTTCCGCTATTGCCTTAAGGTGTGTTAACCATAAGAAATGCTTTAGCAACGTAGGAAAAACTTAGGATACAAGTCAATGTACAAATTTAAGTTAACAAGTGAAATATCTTACATTTAATACAAATGATAACGATTCATATCAATTAGGGTTCTTGTTTTTGCTCTTAAAATGCATCTTCGTGCTCAGTCACTTACGATAAAAAGAAATTATTATTTTATTTTTTCAAAAGTTTGAAAGTTATTACGACGAACACGTTGAGTCCATCCTCCATCTTAACTCCAACCTGAAGTCCTGAACCATGTTTATAGTTTTACTTTAAATTTAGTATGTACTTTTTTTTATTGTTACAAAAGGTGTTCAACATGCCGTTGACCTCATGATGTCTTATATCACAGGGGTCACTTCTACCTTTCCCCCCCTTTTTTTTCCATATATATATGTTTGTTTATTAAAGACCAAATCACGAACTTGTGATAAAACATCTCTTTGCAAGATCATATAATATATAAGCTTTAGTTTAGTACACTATCGTATAGACGGTTTAACACCGTACGTGCCATGCTTCATAGTTCATATATATGGCATTTTTTATGGAACCGCTTTAGTTGGGGACAAGTTTAATATGTACAATGTTACGACTTAGTTTGTGGAATATTTTGCTCAAACCCTTTTCTTGCACTTGCAGTATTTTATATTTTAACTACAACATTGTTTTTATATGATTAGTTTGCTTACTACAACATTGTTTTTCCTTTATACAACTGTGTATGATAGGAGAGTGTATAGGGCTAGTTAGTGCTCCATTATAACCATGTTGGCTGCAAAATGTGGCGAACGAAAAAAATCTCTACCTCTATAGTGTGATCAACATCTTGCTCGATTCATTTTTCACTTAACTTTATGCATCTTGATTTTCATGAAGCTCTCTAATTTCTTGTGTGACAAAATATACCAAGACATCCTTCTAAAGTTATTTGTGGAGATATAAAAGTAATGGTTACCCATGAGGATCATGTTTCTGTTTCTGTTGGACCAACTAAATCGACATGCACAAGTTAATTTCCAACATATTAATGTCTCGAAGCTCTCTTATATATTGGGAAGAAATGCACAATGGTTGTAAAACCTTAGGCAGATCCTACATTGGGTTTAATGGCAGTGGATAAGAGGACTCCAAAGTTAAGCATGCTTTGATCGGAGCAGTACGGAAAATCTCCACCTGGATACCTAAAAATATAATTGTGTTCTCCTTTGGGCAAAGCAGACATTATCAATGGCGTGGTAGACTCTAATATAAATGGTATAAGAGTCACTCATATTCTAATTGTTTTGTTTACTGTGGGGAAAATCTCATCGAGGACGATGAATATCATTGAGGTGTTTGTATAACCACTTAGTATTGACATCATGAATAAGGTTTGATTTTACAATATTGTAATTAATTCCGCCGTACCATTGTCATGTAGAGAGAGCTCGATTTAAAAACAAAATTAACTTCTTTCTAGTTCAGATTGATCGAGCCAGGTCATATATAACAAACAAGTTTTAATAATCTAATTAAATTAGTATACCACTATGTTTCAATTTTTAGGCTGACACATAGTAGCATTCAAAGAGTTAAGCATTATAAGTTATTTCGAATTAAGGGTTTGGAAGTTTTTTCGAGTTGATTCGTAAGAGTGGTGCGGTCTGGTTGATTACAGGTGTGGACTGTGGAGGGCGGATGAGGATCAAACAATTGTTTTCCAATTATAATGATATAATGTGATACTAGGGTATAACCCGTGTTACACACGGGTGAAAAACATGTCAACAAAAATATTAAATTTAAACAACAAATTCAAGCACACAAAACTTCTTTAACTTTCGGACCAAAATGTTAACCATTTACAATGTCTAGATATTAAAAGTTTAAAATTAAAATAAGTTAGTGTACACCAAACCACAAAAAAAACATCAACAAAAGACCTAAACATGTTCTTTCATATTAAACCACCATCAACTTCTTCAAATAGTCTAACAAAAGAAACTCATGTTGCTTCACCACCTGAAAAATTATAAAAACAATATAATCCAAATTAAATACACCATTAAAATAATAACATGTTTAATAATGAAAGCTCGTTTTACACATGAATAAAAGTTATAAAAGTAAAAAATAAATAAATAAATAACATGTAATAAGTAAATTGAGTTATATTATATAATGATTTTTATTTACGACTTTTATAATAAGTTTTTGATATATTTATACACTATTAATTATGAGCTATAATTTGCAAACCAAATCTTACTGTTTGATTTATTTTAAAACAAAACATTCATATCGATATTATTATACATTTTATGTGTATAAAAATAGTTTTTAGAAAAAAGGTTGTCACATATTAAAAAAATGTCTTTGTATAATGTTGGAAGAATTGAAGACAAAGACTCAAACAATAATGTAAAATTTGAATATTTTTCAATGGCTAGTAACATGTGTATCGTACGCGTGAAAATTGTATATAAATATATATAGCGACAATAATAATAATAATAATAATAATAATAATAATAATAATAATAATAATGAATTGATAGTGTAATATTTATAAGAACAAAAAATTTTACATTCATTATAAGGTATCACATTGTTGTTTTTATTAAAACAAAATAACATACAAAACAAATAACGTAAAATGCTAACTTAAAACATCTTTCTAACTTAATCCAAGAAGTCAAAAAGATATATCAATAAAAACTACATCATGATATATGAAGTCATAAGTCTTGTTTATTAAATAATAATCGAAATAGAAAGAAATGTGTTGTAATTTTTTATACTTACAAAGAAGACAACTAAAATAACTACAAAATCAAATTCAATGTATTGTTAATAAAAGAAATAAAGGTACAAATACAATTCACAAACTATAAACAAATCATAAATCTCTATGTATATCCTTGGAATGAAAGAATGAATTTTATGATAAAAATTATATAGAGATAGTCATTATATTATCATACGGTTAATAATAGAAGTTATTTAACAAAATTATTACACGGTTTTTATTTATAGATGATTTAGATAAACTTTGTAAGGATGTTATCGAATTAATTATGATGTCAGTTTTTGTCTAAATCTGATTATTAAATTTGAATATTAGAGTGTGCAAGTTTCGGTTTAATTTAAATATGTAAGGCCCCGTTCCCGGTGCCTCACATTTGGACGTTAGATTTACTCATAAACACAGTTCTACAAATCAGAGTTTATTAAAACTTTTCGCGGAATATAAAAACATCAATCATTCGTTACAAAACATTAGATCTTTTGTTTGATACCAAACCCAAATCGTTATATTTAAGACATCTTTTCTTCTATCTTCATATGCCAGCCATTCAATCCACGCCATGTGCCATCCTCATGCTAACTCTATAATCAACTCACCTGCGTGCATACTAAAAGTCAGCTACGCTGAGTGAGTAGTTAATCAGGCGACATACAATACAATACATACACATATCATACATACTTACATATCCGAAGATACGTATCCATACTTAACCAATTACCTTTCTATCATACATACATATATACGTACATACTATCACTTACCTCATACTACCGAGAGTACGTTCATAGTCCGCCGTCTATACCTGTACTCTAGGTCGTGAACACGTAAAAGGTCCGCAGTCCTTACCATGTTCACCGATCATGGTATGTGCAAGGTCCGCAGTCCTTACCTATACCATCCTACATTAACAACACGTACAAGGTCCACCGTCTTTCCCTATGTTGCAACCTAATTCATAGCACGTACGAGGTCCACAGTCCTCCCCTATGCTACCACAACACAATTACAGCACATATAAGGTCCGCAGTCCTTCCTATGCTGACTCCTATTTCATAAACACGTATAAGGTCCACAATCCTTAACTACGTTCTCGTCTATCATCTATAACACGTATAAGGCCCGCAATCATTAACTACGCCACCACATGCCAAGTCCATGTCCAACGGAAGTTAGAGGGATTTGCCATCCTAACTTACCATGTCAGATGTAGAACTCATTTACTATTCCTGTACCTGCATACACTTACTTCTCATATACAATAAATACATCATAGCATAAGAACACTCTAGACGTTCTCCACATCATTCATTTAACAATCATACTCCTTGTTGATACGTGCAATATCCGAAGATCGTTCACGCCCCGACAAGCATTCATCTATCAAAGTCATACATCATTTATACATTACATATAACATTCATATCTTTACTTATAACCTGACAGTACGCGCAATATCCGAAGATCGTTCACGTACGACAAACAATCATTCATATCTATCACATATCATATATAGCATACACTTACCACTTGAGCTAAGTGTATTAACTAATCACATCGAGTGTGCACACAACCACGAAAACATAACAAGGAATGGGGCTAGAAACTCACCTGAGCTCTGTTTCTTTCTCCGGTAAATGCTAATCCCTTCTTTAATGGAGCTCGGCTAACAGTATATAAGTTACACGTATCAATGCTCGTCTGATCTAATCTAGTGGTCTAGTATTAGCTTACTTTACTTATCATTTTTATGGTTTTTCCTTTATTTTAACTTCCTTGTACTTTGATCTCTTAAGTCCTTACAATGCATACCATCACGTGTGTACACATATATGTCTAAATATATAGGTTTCCAGGTATCCAGGTCTCAATATAAGTGAACTTAGATATATAAGCGAACTTGGATTAAGTCGAACTTAGATAAAGGTGAACATGTATGTCAGCGAACTTACCTTAGCGAACTTACATTAAGCGAACTTGCTGTAAGCGAACTTATGTGTACGTGAACTTAATTGTAAGCGAACTTATGTTAAGCGAACATATATATAAGCGAACTTATATGCAAGCGAACTTGTATGTAAGCGAACTCATATGTACGTGAACTTAATTCTAAGCGAACTTATGATAAGCAAACATATATATAAGCGAATTTATATGCAAGCGAACTTGCTCGTACGCGAACTTACTGCAGCGAACTTGCTGTAGCAAGCCGCTGTCCACGGTTTCGTTTCATCACTCGTTTCGCGACCTTAATACACTTGTTATGGTTCAGCCTTAGCCCCAACCGTTCCTAGACCGATTGCGGCCCAAACTTGACCCGAACGAATCATAAAGTTTGATCTTTTAAGCTAAAAACGTTCAATACTAGATCTAGGGTTTATTTAAACGAGCCGTTCATAACCATGAGTTCGTTAAGTCCATTTTAATCTTCAAGTTTGCAACTTTACGATTTGTCTAGACCCGATCTATCATCCTACCAATTTTCATGTAAATCTGTTCATGAAAAGTAAACATTTTTTAACAAAAACGTACCTTTGAGGTTTTTGGTTGAAATCACTCGAGATGCTCAAAACCATATCAAACGAACTCTGATTTGAGTGATTCAAGCGGCCACGGAACCGTCTCGTCCCAGTCTACAAACCCATCAGCTCACCTTCGCCGGAAACCGCCGCTACAGTCGCCGGAATAGTGAAACAGTGGCCGGAAATCCTCATTTTGAGCTGCTACGGTTTTGCTGATAAAAATTGTACTTCTCGACCTCTGATCGAAGATTTAATCGGTGGAAATCTTCATTTATATATTGTGAGAACTCAGTTAAAATTTGGGGCCGATCTGACGGCTAGATCTCCGGGAATCATTGTGTCATTGTGGGTGGTTTTCTCAAAAACGGGAATTGAGTTAAGTGTGTGTTTTGATGGTGGAGGCTATGGTGTAGAGATGTATGAAAATGGAAAGGATTAGGGTTTTAAGGGGTATTTATACTCCTTTAAGCCCATAGACCTAAGGCTCATCTTTCCTTTTTGGTCCATATTAACTCCATCTAATTAGGCTACTTATCCTTCCATCCTTATTATTTTATTAATTCTCTACTAACTCAAGTAAACTTCTCCATCATAAATAAATAATATATTAAATATTATTTTTAGAAATTTCGGGATGTTACAAAATATTCATATTTTGTTAAATTTGGTTACGAAATAAATTTGAATATTAAAGTGTGTAAGTATAGGTTTAATTTAAATATTCATATTTGGTCAAATTTGGTTACGAAATGATTTATAGATGAAAAATGAATATGTCTTTTTAGTTAAAAAAATAGTATAACTTAAAAATAACTTGTGACGACACGAATTCATACCGAACAAATTTGATACTCTTTTAAAATTAAAACAACACATTTCGAAATAATTACAAAATATTAAAAAAAATTGGTTAATTAGTCAACTTCAAAAAATTATGGAAATCTTTTTTATTTTTGAAACATCGATATCGGAGGTTTATTTTAGAATTTAATTTTGACATTTAGACATAATAAAAATGGTCAAATATAAGAAAATGGAAAGTTTGTTGAGATTGAAGATTATGGAAAATTTTAAAAGTTTGTGTTTAATTTGTAAAATTCCGTATTAATCGGGTTTAATTATGTTATGACTATTAACCATAAATTAAGCAATTATAGTGACTATTTAAAATTTGAAATTTAAATATAAATTCGAAATGATTTATTTAAATTTCGTATTTAAGCAACAACTTATTATATTTTCAGTAACTTAAAAGTAACTTATAATGATGAGTCTAATTTGAATTTAGAATAGAAGATTGAAATTATTAATTTGGGGGTTTATTTTTAGACATTAATTTTAACATTTAGGAGTAATTAAAAATGATTAAATATAAACAAATGGAAAGTTGGTTGACAATGAAAAATATGGAAAACTTTAAAAGTTAGTTAGTAATTAGTCAAATTTTGTATTTAATCAAAAATACATATGTTATGAATGTTAATTATTTATTAATTAAGAATATTAAGCAACAAAGATAATAATTATATTTTGGTCAAGCTACGTATTTGAAATCATTAATGTTGAAATTCGGTAATAATGCTGGGACATATTTTAGGCATCAAACAAGCTTTAATTTTATACGTATTTAATCTTATTAATTATGCCATCAATATTAAGCAAAATTTAAGTAACAAAGACTTGTATAGTAAGATTTTAAAGAAAAGTCAAATGACTATCTTTATTTAAAATTTAAATATCAATTGAAATCATTAATTTTATTTTAAATGCTAATTCGGTAAAAAAACTGGAAAAGTTTTATGTAAAAAGTATGTTAAAAAAAAAAGAATGACAAACACTTTTAAAATTGATAGAAATTTTCAATAACATCCACACATGTTAACAATCAAAACACGTTTACAATTAATATAAATAGGATAGTACCCGTGTTACACACGGGTGTAACATATTTAAGAACCAAAAGGGTTTTATTTTAACCAATAATTTGACATAATTAACATTGATAATATAATCTTGAATTCGAATTCAAATTCAAATAGAATCGTGCAACAATTAATTGGTCCTTATAATGGAATTCTAAAAAAGGTTGGAAAGAATTTTGAGATTGGAAAACTTTTAATGCTGAGATTTTTAACTTCAAAATGGAATAATTAACATAACAATTCAAATTTAACAAACTTTAACATTGTATTATGGTGATACTGCAAAAAAATAACAAACAAATACAAGAAAATATCAATACATTACAAAATAAAAACCAAGAGAAATTAAAAAATGGGTTAACTAAAATACAATCATAATGACCAAAACAAACACAATCAATCTACTCTCAATCAAATACTTTTTCCATGCAATTAGCCAATCTACAAAGTTGGGCAGCCATAAACTGAAATTATTAAGAATAAATTAATGTTAGATATACTGAACACATAACTGGAAAAACTTAACGGAAAAACGTAAATACATCCACATATTAGCTTCATCACCGTTGTTTATTTACAACCTAAACTGATTTTAATGTTGCCAGAAATACATATATCAACAATCAGAAGTTTATTATAAAATATAAACTTACCGGAAAACGATTAATACAAATCTAGATCTAGATTAGCCGGAATATATGAGAGGAAAGAAAAATATAAAATTTCAAATAAATCTATAACAACCATTGTTACAGGCATAAGACATTACTGGAAAAATTTAACGGAAAAACTAACCGGAAAATCGTAAATACGTCCACATATTAGCTTCATCGCTGTTTTTTATTTACAAGCTAAACTGGTTTTAATAAAATCAGTTGACAATGAAAATAAAGATAAAAATGTTAGAGGAAACAATAACCGAAAGAAAATATAATGTTGCCGGGAATACATATATCAATCGGAAGTTTATTATAAAATATAAACTTACCGGAAAACGATTAATACATATCTAGATCTAGAGTAGCCGGAATATATGAGAGGGTGAAAAGAGATCCGGCTAATAGAGAAAGAGAGAAAAATATGTTTAGGGTGAAAAACTATGAATTATTAAGGTTTAAATATAGGGTCTTTGGTCAACATGACAAGTAGCAGCCTAATAGAGAATATGTGAATGGAAAGTTGCTGACTGGATTGCACATGTGGACAGTGTAGAAGAAGGCCATGTGTACAATTGTATTGCTTTAATAGTATTTAAAGATGTAAATAACATAATATGGTACGTAATGTAATATGATATGTTAAGTTGTGATATGATACTTGATATAATGTAATGTAATATGATTTTCCAATTATTTTCCACTATGTTTCGATAAATATTCCATAGCAAGCTCCAATCCATCTACGGTTACCTTCAAACTCATCAATGGCCTTCTATGCCTCACTCATTTTCGGGGCTATTTCCTCGAGCTTTGATTTTTCCTTAAAGAAGTCGCTGACTTGTTGGCTCCGGTTGTTTTGTCTATGGCGTTTATTGTAACAAACATTAACTGAAATAAACAAAATTACAAGAGGATTTAACTAACAGAAGAATATCATTCCATTATGGCAACAAATAATGACTGAAATTAACAAAATTACAAGAGTGTTAAACCAACAGAAAGATATTTTTCCATTATAGCAGCAAATATTGATTGAAATATAATGAAATCAAAAGAGGATTATAAAACCACACAGAACATCATCAAGAAACTTAAATTCAAGGAAATTAAGTGAAATTGTCAAGTAAACTGCTGCATTGAAATGATGAAAAGAGATAAAAAAAATAACAGATAATCAACGAAATCAAGAAGGGGGAGGGGGGGGGGGGTTAATATATCCATTTCAAAACAAGCACACGCAATCTATAGATTCTTCGATGCATTAAGTAAATAAAAAATAGATCTTACCAGTTTCAGTCTCTATATCTGCCTTAACTTTGCGTGCAAATATTTAATGCCTGTTTGGTAAAATAGTATGGGTGATGGAATGAAATGAGCGTTGGAATGGAACATTACCATTTTATTGAGATATTTGGTTACCATATGAGATTGAAATTAATTATTTCTTTGTGTTGTTTGGTAGGCTAGAAAAAGCAAGAATAAAATAAAAATGGCGGTGGCTGTGAGCAGTAATGGTAGTGGGTGGCGGCGGTGGCGATGGGCAAGAGTTGGGAGTGATGGTTGGTGGCGATGGGTAGTAGTGACAAGTGGTGGTCGTGGCGGTGATGAGTGCAAATGTGCAATGGGTGGTGGTGTTGAGGTGGGGAGAGGGTGTTGTAGGTGATATAGTATGAAAGATTGATGAAATGGAAAAAAAACACAAGGGTGATGGATGGAATGAATTTGAGGTGTTTTAGGGAGAATGAATAAACATGGTAATGAGTGATTTCATTTTATTGACCAACAAAACACATTTTTTTTTCATTCTCTCACAATGGTCCATTTCATTTCGTGTCTCATTCCTTCATACCAAACGCTACGTTACATCATATTTTAAATAAATTAACTCTAGAAATTAATGCTCATTAGTTCAATTAATGAACTAAACGACATAAAAGTTAATTACAAACTAATCGTACGGTCAGAGACAAGCTATGAACAATCGACATGTTATAATCCAATCCAGATAGACCGAGAAAACTGTTAAAATCAAACTTAAAAAACAATATGTTGAAAACAAATAGTTTTGAAAACCTTTTCAAAGAGTACGAATTTATATCCATTAGAAGTACAACATACAACCTATCATGTTGAGACAACTAAAAATGAAAACGAGAATGAGTTTGACATGTAAAATGAAAATGAAACCGGACACTAGGGGATGCGGATGTATGAAACCCTGGACACCCGACCCTATTTATAGGCGCTATCACAACATATATGTTCAAAAAGGCCCCAGATGTTATATGCAAATGCACTTTTGATCACATCGATCAAATATTATTGTGTAGTTATGTTTTTAAAATATGCAATAATATAAAATCTTATTTTTGGCACTGATATCAATATAATATTTGTTTTGATTGTGTTGATTTGTTTTGATAAGTCCCCTTGTTCAAACAAAAAATTATATTCTTTAACTTTATTATATATTGAATCTTTAAAAGCTACCAAAACAAGTTTGTTAACTATTTTAGGCAAGGGTGTATGCAATAATCAGCCGATGATTAATGATATGTGTCTTATGTTCAAGGCTTGATGCAAAACTACTATCGAGCGAGGTCTCATAGAAAGCAGCCACTCTATTCCTACAAGGTGGAGGTAAGACTATTTACATCTTACCATTATAATATGATATGCAAATAAGATGATATCATACGTGATGTAATATGATATGTTCAGTTATGATATGATGTGCGATATAATATAATGTATACTGTATCATATGATACATATAATAAAATTGATATGATAAGTTATATGATGTGTATGAATAACATGATATCTGATATGATATGAATGTACAAGGGTAGCCCTACCAATGAAGTTGGGTGTAGGTGCACCTATAAGTATTTCTTTTAGACCATACTAACAAAAATTTACACCGTCCCATAAAGCAAATAATTTGGATAACTCAAGCATACGTTAAGAAATTAAATTTGATAATTCGTTCCCATCTTAAACAATTAATTTAAATTATTTGTGCCCATTTATAATAATTAATTTTGGATAATTTCAACCCAT
This sequence comes from Bidens hawaiensis, assembly GCF_021521415.1. NCBI lineage: Eukaryota > Viridiplantae > Streptophyta > Magnoliopsida > Asterales > Asteraceae > Bidens > Bidens hawaiensis. The sequence goes on from NW_027498536.1 coordinate 12,343, forward strand.
TTTAAACAACTAAACAATGTAATTAGCGCAATTTGATAACTCATCAATTACCATCAACCATAAGTGTCCTGATGAGGAACACTCAAGCAATCACCAAAATGCACTACCCCAACAATTAACCAAAGCGCCACTAGATGGCAACTGATCTCCAACCGCCCTCCACAATCCACTCATCTAGTCCAACGACAAGTCGACTCACACGAATTAATTCTAAACTACTTGTAATGTTACTTACGGATACGACTTACAATACGAAATTTGGTAATACGATTGTTCTACTTACAGTCATTATGTAGTCGAAATTTCTATAAATGATATAATTCTTTTTTCCTTAATGAAACCGTAGTATTGAATCGCAATAGGTTAATTATAGAAATCTTGCTCCTCTTCAAATTCTTACGTTACATAAACAATTACAATTGTATCAACTATTTTCGGAGATAAGATTTCAACTGTAAATAAGAGTGGAATCGTTTGATTTACATAGATGATATTAACACATTACAAGACGTCAAGACACATGCTAAAGCACATAGATATTCACAAAGACTAAAACTAACAACAAAAGTAGAAAACAACCATGGAAGACTAGACTTAAGGCTCGATAATCTTCCATAGCACGCTCCAATCCATCCATGGTTCTTGGCAAACATGTTTCAAACTCATTAATGGCCTTCTATGCCTCACTTATTTTCGAGGCTATTTAATTTCTTCTAGCTTTGATTTTGCTGATTTGTTGGCTCCATTTGTCTTGTCTATGGCGTTTATTGCAGCAAATATTAACTGAAATAAACAAAATTACAAATGGATTAAACCAACAGAAGGATATTATTCCATTATGGCAGCAAATATTGACTGAAATATAACGAAATCAAAAGGGGATTACAACCACACAGAACATCAACACAAAACTTTAATTCAAGGAAATTAAGTGAAATTATCAAACAATCTGCTGCTTGTAAATGATGAAAATAGAAAAAAAATAACAAATACGAAATTAAGCAAAAAAAGGTAACATATCCATTTCAAAACAAGCAAACACAATCGATAGATTCAACGATGTATGAATTAAACAAAAAAATAGATCTTACCATTTTCAGTTTCCGTGTCCGCCTTAACTTTGCGTGCAAATATATACATCATAATTTAAATAAATTAACTCTAGAAATTAATGCTCATTAGTTCAATTAATGAACTAAGCGACACAAAAGATAACAAACCGATCGTACGGTCGGAGACAAGCTATGAACAATCAACATGTTATGATACGATCCAGATAGACCGAGAAAACTATTAAAATCATACATAAAAAACAACAGATTGATAACAAATAGTTTTGAAAACCTTTTCAAAGAGTACGAATTTGTATCTATCAGAAGAACTAGAAGAACTACAGACAACCGATTTATCATGTTGAGACAACTAAAAACGATAACGAGAATGAGTTTGACATGTAAAACGAAAATGAAACTAGACACTAGAGGATATATGAAACTCTGGACACCCCAAACCTATTTATAGCCGCTGTCACAACATATATTTTCAAAAAGGCCCTTGATGTTATATGCAAATGCACTTTTAATCGTATTGATTAAATATCATTGTGTAATTTTGTTTTTAAAATATGCAATAATATCAAGATCTTAATTCTGACACTGATATCAATATAATATATGTTTTGATTGTCTCAGATTTGTTTTGATAAAGTCTCTTTGTTCAAACAGAATATTAAATTATTTAACTTTATTATATATTGAATCTTTTAAAGCTACCAAAACGAATGTTTTTTATATTTTAGAACAAACCTTGTATTTCAGTTTCTTTAGTACTAATTAAAGCCCATAAAACAATAAATGTTGTCAAATTATATGAAAAAGGAATTATATTAGCAAGTCATTAATAAGAAAAGTTAAAATATAGAGGGCGACACACATCAGAAATGTGAGAAAGACTTGTGGCATAAAGATAAAAAAAACTCTAAAAAGTTTTATAAAAATAATAAAAAAAATTAGAACTCAAAATATAAATAAAAAGCGAAAAAATTTTAAGAACTAAAATCTCTCTCCCATCATTTCCGTTCAAGAAAAGAACCGATAAAAAAGACACAATGACGAAAATTAACAAAAGATACAATTATAAATAAAAAAAGACACAATAGGTCACAAAATATAACACATGTCAATCGAACAAAATATAACACAATGCTGAGTAATATAATAATATTAAAAATACACAATGCCATGAAAAAAAAGACAGAATTAGTAATGAAAATAAACAAAAACACAATGATAAATAAAATGCTCAATAATTTTTTTCCCTTAACAGTTTTTTTGAGAATGATGAATACGGTGGAAACATTTTTTTATTTTTTACTTTTTCGTTTTTTCATTAAATTTTTTGTTATGATTTAAAAAAAAATTAAGGGTTTTTTTTCCCTTTTGCTACAAATCTTACTCATCCTTATCAATTTTGTCCCTTTTGTAAAATAAGTTGTTTACTTAATAAGTTGTAGAATTTGAAGGTTAACACCTTTTTTGTTTACTTAATATTTATTGTATGTGGAGAGAGACTAATATTTATTGCATGTCAAAAAAAAATATATATAAAATTATTGTATATCTAGATTAACAATGACAGTATATTAATATCAAAATAAATCAGGGATCAATTTTGCCATTTCTCCTAACTTGAATTGCAACAAGTTTTAACTTCACGTGCTCGTCGTTTCCGGCCGGGCCTTTAATAGTCCGGCGCACATGAGTTTTCCGGCGAGTTTTCTACAATTAAAATTAGAAGCCAAATCGATCAATTTACAGCGTCGTTTGACTTAGGATCATTTACCGATAAATATATATACACATAAAAAAGTTTTGGCCCCCGAAAGTAACGTACCCCTGCCGAGGGTGTGCGGCTCGCACACCCTCCGGGCCGGCCCTGGATGTGAGGACTACAAAGTTAAGCATGCTTTGGTATGAGTAGTACCCGGAAAATCTCCACCGGGAACCCTAAAATAAAGTCGTGATCTCCTTTGGGCAAAGCAGACATAATCAATGGCATGGTAGACTATAATATTAATCTAATATAAATGCTATAAGAGTCACTCATGTTCTAACACGGTTTTGTTTACTATGGGGAAAATCTCATCAACGACGATGAGTATCATTAAGGTGTTTGTATAACCACTTAGTATTGACATCATGACACTACAAATAAAAAGCCATTTAGTGGCATACGTTTTTAATGGCATTTAACTTTTATGCCACTAATTTAGGTTTTTAATGGCACTTTGCGTATACCATCTTTGCTTATAACAAATTTTTAGTGGCACTAAAACAGTGGCACTTAGTTTTAGTGCCACTAATTTATTATTTTAGTGGCACTTTGCGTATGCCACTAAAAATCTTGCGTCACACGTTTTTAATGACATTTAGGTTTTGTGCCACTAATTTTGGTTTTTAATGGCACTTTGCGTATGCTATCTTTGCTTATAAAACATTTTAGTGACACTTAGTTTTAGTGCCACTAATTTACGATTCTAGTGGCAATTTGCTATGCCACTAAAAATCTAGTACCATACGTTTTTAATGATATTTAACTTTTGTGCCAATAAGTTAGGTTTTTAATGGCACTTAGTTTTAATGCACTAATTTATTATTTCTATGGCACTTTGCTATGCCACTAAAAATCTAGTGCCACCCGTTTTAATGACATTACCTAAAAATATTATTTTTTTTATTTTGGTTTTATGATGCAATCTCTATAAAATATACCTTAACAAGGTGTTTTTTAAATTAATTAATTAAAAAGGTGTTTTTAATTATTGCTATATGATCCTGATACGTTCTTGTAACATCCCGGTTTCTAGTTTCGTTTAATTAACGAATTAGAGGTAATTCGTCAGGTGATTCGTTAATGGAAGCTTAACGAACTAAGTCTAGTTCGTATCCAAATTCGTTAAGGAAAATATAACGAATTAGCCCCAATTCTTTATGACCATTCGTTAACAGGAGATATCGAATTAGAAGGTCCAATTCGTTACATGGACTGATTCGTTATATTGACTGATTCGTCAAAGGACCAGTTCGTTAGAGGGTTCAATTCGTTAAAAAGACCAGTTCATCATAAGGTCCAAATTGTTACATGGACCAGTTCGTTATGGTAAACAAGTAACGAACTAGAAGTTTGATAGAATGACAGAACAGTCCCTGGACTTGAGAAGAATGATTTAATTACAAAGAAGCCCTTGAACTTTTAAGTTTGCGAATTAATTAATAAATTAAAATCCTAATGGAAAATATGTTAAGACAGATAATAAAAATAAAATTTTTCTAACCTGACCTGGCAGCTTAACCCCAGCCAGGGGCTCTGCCCCTTGGACCCGCTAGGGACTGCCGCCCCTAGAACCCTGCTGCCAGGGGCGCTGCCCCCGACTGCCATTCGTTGTGGGTTATATAAAGATAGAAATACGATACGAGTAGCAATAGTTAATTAATACATGTACTCATTATACAGTTAGCCGCGCACAACTCAAGAAAGGAATAACTATTATCGGTGAACGTAAACGCGTTCAGGTGAGTTATAGCCCCATTCCTCGTTATGTTTTCTAGGCTGTGTGTATACTCAATGTGATTAGTTAATACCCTTATCCTAAGAGATAAGTGTATGCCATATATGTATTATGTGAAGGATGTGAATGATTGCTTGTCGGTGCGTGAACGATCTTCGGATATTGCACGTATTGGCAAGTTATGAATATGGATATAATGTTGTGTATAATGTATGAATGATATGTACGTTTGTTATGAATGAACGTAAGAGATAGCCAGGTACAGAAGAAAGGGACTGAGCCCTAATAATACTCAAGGCAGAAAGGGACTGATCCCTAATAATACTCAAGGTAGAAAGGGACTGAGCTCTAATAATACTCAAGGCAGAAAGGGACTGAGCCCTAATAATACTCAAGGCAGAAAAAGGGACCGAGCCCTAATAATACTCGAGGCAGTAGGGCGTAATGCTCTTTAAAACGTATAAGTATGTAAAGTATTGATAGATGCAAAGTATGTAATGAAAGAATAAAAGAAAGAATGAAAGAAAAAATGTATATATATATATATGTATAAAAGAAAGATGAGCAGGTTAAGAAAATAATATGTATCTTTGGATGCGTATGTATAAGTAGGTGAAAGTATTGTATATTACCTGATTACCTAGAACTCACTCAGCGTAGCTGACTTTAAGTATGCACGCAGGTGAGTAGAATGAGACAGCTGGCTTGAGCGAAGGCACATGGCAGAAGAATAAGAGTCTGGCATCTGAAGACTTAAGACGTCTATGTTTAATGTTATGATATTTTGAAAGACAAGAATGTTTATTTTAAGACAAGTTATGGATTTATATGCAATGTTTTATGAATGTTTTAATGTTCCGCGAATGTTTTAATTAACTCTGATTTTCAGAACGTGTTTATGAGTAAATCCAACACCAAATGTAGGGCACCGGTAACGAGGCCTTGCAGTTCTGACAATTGATATACGAATAAAAAAAAATATATTATAGAAAATCAAATAAAATATAAAGTCATGTTTGAAAAGTCAAATAAGAAAAGTAATATACAATTCTGTTTATAACTAGTATCATATAAATTCCAAATCTCAAACCCCTCTTTCTTTCTTCTTCCCTACAAACAAATAACTACAAATGACGATAATCATAATCGCCGCCGGTCGTCAATTGTTGGTCACGTTTAACAACTACAAACGACTGACCATTAATTAATCATGAGGTAGTTGTGGTTTTAGTTAGTGGTGTGCAGATCCGTTATTAACGCAAGGGATCTTGCTAAGTGTGGGTTCGGTCGGTGTTAATTATTGCTTCCCAAACTGTGACACTCGTCAAAATTCGGATCCCGATTTGTATTCGTGTTGTAAACCTTTATTATACAAACCCGACTCAACATCTCCAGCTGCTGCGGTCGTGCGCTGCTTGCTGCTGCCGCCCTATTTGCTGCTGCTGCCCCGTTTTTGCTACTGTACCGCCACCACTCACAGCCGCGCAGCCACCGCTGTGAACCGCTATCGTTGTTGGATTGTTTTTGTCGGATCTCGTGTCGCTCGCTAGCGCCGTTCGTTATCCCTCGGTAAATAATTTTGGGTTTTGGTGTTATAAATTTTCATATATCGATTATCGGATTTAAATTGTTAATATTTGATTTGGTAGTATCGGTTATATTTTTGGTTAAATACTTTAAACGAATCGGGTGTGTATAGATTGTTTTGGAATTTGGGGAAAAGATAAATGTAACATCCCAAAATTTCAATAAATAATATTTTATATATTATCTCTTATGGTGGACAAGTTTACTTAAGATGATAAATAAAATAATAATAAAAGAGGGAAAGATAAGTAGGCTAATTAGAGAGGATTAATCATGGACTAAAAAGGAAAGATGGCCTTAGGTCCATAGGCTTAAGGGAGTATAAATACCCCTTAAACCCTAAATCTTTCCATTTCTATCCAACTTATCCATCTTATTCTCTCTACACCTTAAAACACACACTTAAGCCATAAAATACCTTCCTTAGCCGCCACTCATTATCCAAACCATAAACCGATCATAGTAATCATAGATCTTCGATCATACAAGTGAGCTAACTAGTCCAAAGTCATGTATCAAGCTAGCTGTGACCCTACTAACGTCTAAAGGTACGTTTTAAGCTTAAAGGTTACATTTTTATGAACATTTTGCCATGAAACTTGACCCTAGAGTAGATCGGGTCTAGATGTTCCATAAAAATACAAATTTGATGACTAAAATGGATGAAATGGACTCATAGATATAAATGGTTCATAAAGGAAACCTAGATCTAGCCTAGAACATTTTAACTCTATAAAGGTTTAAGCTTTATGTCTAAAACGGGTTAGATCTTGAACCATGATAGACATGGGTGTACAACGGTTATGAATGATGTTAAAAAGGGGGTTACATGATCATGATATGAACCTTAGAATAGTTAGCTAAGCTGGGTAAAAATGATAGAGGTCGAAAGGTAAGCTGAACACACCTCTCCTGAGAGTTCTCGGTCCAAACTGGGGGTTCTCTGCTAGGACTGAGGGTTCTCTGTGACAGGGTTCTCGGTCAGCTCATGTTTTCGGTCAAACATGGATTTCGGTCAAACATGGATTTCGGTCAAACTTGAGTTCTCGGTCAACAAGGGTTCTCTGTTTAGAGTTCTCGACTGACCGAGTTTTGTTTGGGCCTGATCCTAGTGGGCTTAAGTGCTTTAATGGACAGTTTGGGGCCTGACCTTACTGAGTCCACAAACTTTAAGTCTATAACTCATCAAAACTAAGCAAGTCCAGCATAGAAAATAATTTAAAATGTTAGTGGGAAATGTGTTAAGACAGTTAATGAAAATAAAATTTTTCCAAGCTGGCCCCCTGTTCGTTTCTGGGTTATATAAAGATAGAAATACAATATGAGTAGCAATAGTTAATTGATACATGTACATATTATACAGTTAGCCGTGCACAGCTCAAGAAAGGGATTACCATAAACGGTGAATGTAACCGACTTCAGGTGACTTTCTAGCCTCACTCCTTGTTATGTTTTCGGGGCTTTGGCAATACTCAATGTGAATGTTAATACACTTACCTTAAATGGTAAGTGTATGTCTTAATGATGAATGTGATAGTTATGTTCAAATTATAAATGTATGGTTGACAGTACGTGAACGACCTTCGGGTATTGCACGTATTGTTAAGGAAAGTATAGTGTAGTATGTATGATATGAGTATGTGAATAAGGAAGTATGTATGACTATGATATGTATGATATTATGTAAGATATGTATGAATGCGATAACGGAGAGGATAATGACAGGTAAGGTAAGGTTAAAGGGTTGCATACCCTAATAATATATGCGGAGGTTAAAAGGTTGCATACCCTAATAATATATGCGAAGGTTAAAGGGTTGCATACCCTAATAATTGTTGGTGCATGATGTCAGTAGTTCAGTATCTTGTGTTTTGTCTGTGTCTATAATTGTTTAGTTTGTTTGTTACGTGGCGAATACTGTTGATTATGTAAGTTCGCTGGTATGTATAAGTGGGGACCAAGCGAAGTTATGACAACTTCGCCTAGCTTGTAGGCGAAGTTGTCGAGGTCTATTTAAACCTCAACTTCGGATTTTAGGTTAAGTTTTTGACAGAACGTGTTTTGGTGATATGGTGTATCACGTGTTGGCAATAGTAATACATCAAGTCTTCAAGTATTATCTCGTGTGTTTACCTATTTATTTAACGTATTGCTTATCTTACACTCGTATCGTATTACGTGGGAATTCCGCACCCTCGTGTTACGAGATACTCCTGTGTAGATCCGGCTGGGAACCTACAATTGGTATCAGAGTCATTGCTCGTGATTGTGTGGTTCGGGATTATCACACGGGTGTTAAGATCGTTCCGTTTGACTATTCGCGGAACGAGTTTACGTTGAAATACTTTGTTTTTGTCGTTTGTCCATCTTCCCTCATCGAATATACCTCCAAATCACCCTCACGACCCTCGCAATAAACCTAATTAAAACCTGCAAACCTCAGTTGTTCATCAAGCGAAGTTGCCGTCACAAAAGGTAGGGTTTAAGCGAACTTATAGGGTTTAAGCGAAGATATAATATTTGGCGAAGTTGTTCAGCGAACTTAAGCCCAAGTGATGTTAAGTAGCAGGCGAAGTTGTTAGGCTAGCGAAGTTGTTCAACTTTAAGGTTCAAGCGAAGTTATATTAAAGCGAAGTTATATTAAAGAAGTTAGATTGAAGCGAAGTTATATTAACATCGCTATTGCTGTTCACAGAATTCTGTTTTTTGATTCTTTAATCTCTATTCTTCAACTATGACTTCGATAAACATCACAGAGCTGGTAAAGATGGAGGTTGAAGCTGGTTCAGCAACTAAAGTTCCAAAACTGCTTAAGGGTACCGATTTCGTTGCATGGAAAGATCGTTTTGAACAGTATGTGAAGTATCAAGATGCTAAGATGTGGGTTTGCATTCAAGACGGGTACATTCCACCAACATCCATGTTTGAAGGTCGTGAACAGATTAAGAAGTACAGTAAGATGGAAGAGGACGAAAAGAAAATGTATGAGGCAGAGAGTAAAGCTCATGCAGCTATAACAATGGCTCATCTACAAGAGATTCTTCATACCTTCAAGAAATACAAAACTGCTAGAGAGCTATGGGAAGCACTAGAAAATAGATATGAAGGTAATGTGGGGATACGTACTTCCAAGACAAAGCTGCTAAAGACCCAATTCTCTGTATTCAAGTATTTGAAAAATGAATCACTTGATGATATCATCACACGATATTATCATTTGATGACAAAACTAAACAACTACTACATTGAATACAAGGAAGAAGAGGTAGTATAGAAACTTCTTGATACTCTTCACCGAAATGGGAAATGTACACTGTACTGATGAGAGAAGATAAAGAGTTTAACAAGATTGATTTGGAAATAGTGGTCAATAAGTTACGAAATTTTGAACTTAACATGGCTCGAAAGGAGACACCAACTGATCAGGTTCAGGATCCGGGAATGTATGGTGCTAAAGTCACTCTGAGCTCAAGTTCAAAATTAGAATCCACTGCCTACTACTCAAAGAGAGAATCAAACTCAACTCAAGATGGTCATGTGATTCTCAATATGGATGGTGACGTATGTTTCGTAGCTGGAGGTAGTAATCCTTCAAAACCTCAAGCCACAACTGGAAATTTCTCATCAAATGTTCCAAGCTATAACTACTCACAGATGCCCATGAGTGTTAAATCAGCTGAACAGCAGTTTGCTCTCTATGCATCCTTCATTGCATCTTATGAGAACTACATCAAAGGTAAAATAGTCGACCCTGCAACTTTGGATGAAGACTATGATCAGATCGATGCTGATGATTTGAAAGAGATGGACCTGCAGTGGCAGATGGCTATGATAGTAAGAAGGGTAAAGAGATTCGTGAAGAAAACGGGTAGAAAGTTCGTTGGAGAAAGACCAGGGTTTGATAAATCAAAGGTTCGATGTTACAACTGTCAACAAAATGGACCCTTTGCTAAGGAATGTACAAATGAGAGAGTCGAACGAAGTCAGAACAGGCCTGCACAACAGAATGGGGGTGGTAGTGAAAATAGAACTATGGTATCTCGACAGAATGGTGGATACAACTAGAATATACAAGTTGAGGAAGTGTTCGAACAGGCTAATTTGGTAAACATCAAAACTGGAGGAAGTGAGAGAGAGACGGGAGAAGATCAGGCATTCATGGCAGAAGTGAACGATCAGCTCTCTGAGGTAAGTTCTGAACTTCATTGTGAACAATGTGAAAATCTGTCTGAACAATTAAAAACATTAGCTGATCAGTTTGTTAGTTTGGATACTCAATTTAAAAACCTGAAAGAAGAACATCACTACTCTAAAACTAAAGAAAATAGTTACTCGGTAAAAATAAAAGCTAGTGAAAAGGATATCAGAAGTCTTAAAGCCAGTCAAGCTGAAAAATACAAGTAATTGATCTTAGTTATGAAGTGTTAGAAGAAAAGACCAAACTAATTGCTGAAAAAGATAAACAAATAGCTGATTACCAGGTAAAAGTGGTGGAACTAAACAGAAAAATTGAACAATTTAGAAATTCTTCAGCAATGCTAGATCACATCATAAGTGTTCAACGTTCCCCGGTTAACAAAGGAGGAATTGGATTTTCTGAAGTTCCACCACCGTATAACAATAACTATACTTATGATCCTAGTGATCAGCAATCTGCGAATGTTGAGATTAGTCAGACAGTTCCAATCAAAGTTTCTACTAAAGAAACTGAAGTTAATATGAGCGAAACGAGTAAGTCAAGTTCTAATGTTGCGATTACTGTCCCTAGCTCTGTCTCATCAAATTCGGACAAGTCATCCGAATTGGGTAAGATAAAAGAAGAGGTTGTGTTACTAAAACGTGGGGAGGAATATAAGCCTGATGAAAAGAAATCTTCCCTAAATCTGTTCGTCCCACCATATGTTAGACAAACGAGTAGTAACGCAACCTCGACATCTGCAACAACTGTTGAGACGAAAGTTCAAAACATAAGTTGTTTCAGATGCAATAAAGTAGGACACCTTGTTGCTGATTGTCCTCTAAAAAGAGAAAATTTAGAGGTATGAGGCCTCCGAAAACTGAGAATAAAATGAATACTAATTATGATGCTGGTAAGAATGTGAACACACCGACTTTCAGTCATTGGACTAATCAAAGATTTCAAAGAAATCAGTCCCAAACCAACAATTATAATTCAGTTAATTCACGAAGAGTTTGATGGCCTCATAGCCAGTCCTCTAGAAGGTTTCCGTTCAGAACTTACAGAAACTATCCTCAAACTAGCTTTGGGCACTCAAGGTACTGGATACCTGATAACAGGTTTACTCAACCCAAGACCAGAAGGTCTTGGGTCCCCAGATTTTAATCTATTTCTTTAATTGTGCAGGAACAGTCAAACAGGGCTGTAAACAATATGTGGGTTGTTGACAGTGGCTGTTCCCGGCACATGACTGGTAACAAGAAATTGTTACGTGACTGGAAATCTGTTCAAGGAGGAAGGTTAGTTTCGCTGGAGAGAGTGGAGGAAGAATCAGTGGTATTGGAACTGTGACGAATGGAAGAATAAAGTTAGAGAAGGTGAATTTTGTGGAAGAGTTGAAGCATAACTTGTTGAGTGTATCTTAGATTTGTTACAAAGAATACACGGTGCATTTTACTAAAAATGAGGCAATCGTTCTTTATCCTGGTTTCAAGATACCAGAGGCCTGGGTTGTGATGAAAACTCCAAGAGAAAAGAACACGTATGTAATGGATATGAGGTCAACTGAGATGACAACAGAAGAGTCATGTCTTCTGTCAAAGGCAACTGAGTCTGAGTCAGAGTTGTGGCATCGAAGAATGGGATATATACATCTTCGCAAAATGAATTACATTGTCAAGAATGGGCTGGTACTTGGGGTTCCCTTGAAGAATTTTAACTTTGAAGATCAATGCTTGTCGTGCAAGAAAGGAAAGCAACACAAAAAACCTCATCACTCCAAGAAGGTTAACTCAATTGTCAGCACCCTAGACCTACTTCACATGGATCTCTTTGGTCCTGTGAATGTAAAGAGTCTAGGTGGAACGTCATACTGCTTGGTTGTAACCGATGATTACTCTCGATACTCTTGGGTATATTTTCTGAAGACAAAGGATGAGACAGTTCAGTTGGTAGTTAACTTGATTACCAAGGTGGAAAATATTATTGGGAGGAAGGTTAAGTACATCAGGAGTGATAATGGGACATAATTTAAGAACTATCAGATGGAAATGTTTTGTCTACAGAAAGGGATAGAGCATCAGTAAAGTGCCCCATATACTCCACAACAAAATGGAGTAGCTGAAAGAAGAATAGAACTCTAATCGAAGGCGCCATGACCATGCTGGCAGATGCTAAACTTCCCGTGGTGTTCTGGGCTGAGGCTGTGGCTACAGCTTGTTACATCCTTAATCGTGTTTTAACTGTTAAAAGATTAAATAAAACCTGTTATGAACTTATGCATGGTAGAAAGCCAAACTTGAAAGGTCTTGAACTTTTTGGGTCCCTATGTTCGATATTAAAGACTAACTCTAAATTTGGTGAGAAAGCTGACGAAGGTATTTTAGTTGGCTATGTTGTTGGGACACCTAACAGAAGAGTCTTTAATCTATCGAACTGCAAGGTTGAGGTGATATGTAACACTGACATTACTAGTTACAAATCACCAAGGCCTAGCATGGGACCGACAGAGGCTTTCGACTATGATAAACTATTCAAATCTTTTAATGTGCCTTACTTGGATTTTGCAGACACCGATGAGAAAGTGGCCTCACAAATACTGTATGACGAGGAGGAGACCATTATGCAACGTCCACAATATGATGAAAATCAACCAACTTCGTCAAATGCAGTCGAAACTACTGCTGTCTCGAAGGAAGATGAATTCTATAATCCATTTCACACTCAACCTCAGTCTCACACTGATGAACTTGCCACAAATCTTGAGAATAATCAGGAAGTCAGTCCGGTCCAGTCCACCAAAATTCACAAGAATCATCCTTTGGAAAATGTGATCGGTAATCCCTCTGATGGTGTACGTACTAGAAGAAGTTTGGATGAACACACATGTGTTTATGCAAGCTTTAAAGATAAGAGTGTTATAAATGAATGCTTGTACACCTGCTTCATCAGCTAGATTGAACCACAGAATTATTAAATGACACTGAAGGATAGCTCGTGGGTTGAAGCCATGCAGGAAGAACTGACACAGTTTGAGAAGATGGAAGTATGGCAGTTAGTTAAAAAACCTCAAAAAGTGAACGCTATCGGTACAAAATGGGTATTTAAATGTAAGAGAGATGAGAAGGGGATAATCATACGGAACAAGGCAAGATTGGTAGTAAAAGGGTTTAATCAGCAAGAAGGAATCGATTACAACGAAGTGTTTGCTCCTGTGGCAAGATTGGAGGCAATTCGATTATTTCTGGCATTTGCTGCACACAAAGAGATGAAAGTGTTCCAGTTAGATGTGAAAAGTGCCTTTCTTAATGGTAAAGTCGATGAGGTGGTTTATGTTGAACAACCTCCGGGTTTCCCTGACCCAGATTTTCCTGATCATGTGTACAAACCGAGTAAAGCTTTATATGGGTTACATCAGGCTCCTCGTGCCTGGTACGCAACATTGTCAGACTACTTGCTAGAAAATGGGTTACATCAGGCTTTATATCAGGCTCCTCGTGCCTGGTACGCAACATTGTCAGACTACTTGCTAGAAAATGGGTTTGAAAGAGGAAAGATTGATAGTACGCTGTTTGTCAGGAGAAAAGGGGAGAGTTTCTTCTCGTTCAGGTTTATGTGGACGACATCATTTTTGCTGCATCAAAATTCACTATGTGTCAGGAATTTGAAGCGGTCATGAAGAAGAGGTTTGAGATGAGCGCCATGGGAGAATTAACTTTCTTTTTGGGATTGCAGGTAGATCAGAAGAAGGATGGCATGTTTATTCATCAAACGAAATATGTCCATGATGTGCTCAAACGCTTCAAGATGGATGATAGTACCCCATTTGACACTCCAATCTGCGTCAACCACAAACTGGGTGCTGATTCCGACAGTGATGAAGATGTGGATCCCACTCAATATCGAGCAATCATAGGTTCCTTAATGTATCTAACCGCATCTAGACCTGACATTTTGTTTGCAGTTTGTCTTTGTGCTCGTTTTCAGGCAAGCCCGAAGGAATCTCACATGAAGGGAGTGAAGAGAATCTTGCGGTATCTCAAAGGCAAGCCTAAGTTGGGATTGTGGTACACGAAAGGGGGAGAACTGGATTTGGTAGCTTACACAGATTCTGACTATGGAGGTTGCAATCAGAACAAGAAGTCAACAACCGGTGGATGTCAGTTTCTCGGAGGAAGATTGGTGTCGTGGCACGACAAGAAGCAGACCTCAGTAGCCATTTCCACCTACGAAGCAGAGTACATGGCAGCATCAAACTGCTGCTCCCAGGTTTTATGGATACAACAGCAATTGCGCGAGTATGGTCTGAATTTCACTCAAACTCCTATTTGCATTGATAACACTGCTGCAATCTCAGTAACTAACAATCCCGTTAAACACAACAAAACTAAACATATTGACATTCGTCATCATTTTATACGGGATTGTGCTGAGAAGAAATTAATTGTGCTTGAAAATGTTTATTCATTGGATAATTTTGCCGATCTTTTTACTAAAGCGTTTGACCGATCCCGTTTTCAAAATCTTGTTGAGCTTAATGGGATGATCAATCCCGAGTAACCTTGTTTTCTATAAAAAAAAAAAAAACCATCACTATCGCTTAAAATTATGTCGGTTGCTTAAGTTTGAAGGACATATCTCCGGATATGTTTGGTCCTTACTTCTACTTGTAGATTATGAGGATAACCATTAACCAGATGACTGAAAGTGACCGGGGCGGTTTATGATGGGTTTTTATTCTTTCGCTGAAAAATAGTCGTTCATACTTAGTTAGACGGACACATACTCGTATGTGGTCGGTCCAGCGGATCCATTGGATCTTCAGGATAGCCGTTTACCTGAAGACTTTGACTTGATCGGGGCGATAGGATTTAAATTTTTTTTAGGGAGATGATATAATTTTTCAAGTCTATAACTTCATAAGAAGTTTCAATACGATGTTTAAAAAAAAATTGATCCAACCTTGGAAAGTGATAGAAAAACTGATTCTGTGTGCTTAACTGGTGAAGTTATTAGGACTAAAAGACTCTAGAACAGTCATTGTATGTTATGGTAGATTTCTATGGTGCGTAAAAGTAGAAGTGATACAAACTAAATCTCCTCAATTTAATGTGGAGAATCATTCTGAGTTGTGCATGTCTCCATATACATCTTTCCGAATGATAGGAAGAAAAGTGATTACCCAGTCATACAAGAGCCCGTGAGTGTTCTGATTTCCGCGAAGAGAGTGTCAAGTACCTACAGTGATCCAGATTCGGGACTTGCAGTTGTCTACAATTTGAAGTTGTATTAATGTCTTTATTTGTTTAAAAAAAAACGTGTATATTGTTAAGCCTTCTGAAGCTTATGTTGTTTCAAATATCAAGAAAGAGGCAAGAAAGAATATTTCAATCATAAGAAAGAAAGGGAAGAAGACTCTAAAGATAGATGTGTGCACATTGTTTAATCAGACACTACGGGTCGAAGTCAACTCGGGGTGACTTGGGGAAAGCCAAATACGCTTTGAGAATAGATAGGAGGCATCACAATCTCTCATGTGATGTCCATCTAAATTTTGAGCTTAATTGAACCTAATCCGTATCACCGAAGCGATGAAAACCATACTAAGTTTTATACCTGCCTACAACTTGTTTCTTTATGTCATAATACCGCTGAACACGGATCTGAGTGACGGCCGCTTAATCAGTATGATTCCTGTTCGGATCTTTTCTAAAATTAGCAGGCTCGTCAAGACTGAAATTTGATCCTGTATATTCTATTTTACTCAAATTTTCGTTTTGTATTTCGCTCTATGCTTTACATTTAAATAACTTGGTTACTTGGTTCCTTGATCGTCAAGTATAAATTTTTACCGGAATTTCTAAACAGCAAAGTGCTCCTTGTGTAAAGGTTCGGTCTTAAAATGGGTGACGTTTTGTTTGTAATTCTCAAATTTTTGTAAACCAGCGATGTTAACTAAATGGCGAAGTTCACTTATAAGCACCACATGCGAAGTTAACCAGCCTTTGACTTGGCGAAGTTAGGTTTGGGGCGAAGTTATCACAACTTCGCCTCTTGGGTTTTCTTCCACCTATATAAAGGGTTGTTGGTCAAACAAGTCAAATTATTTTCAAACCCTCTAACCCTCGGCGAACTTATACCCCGAATCGAACCTCTTATTGTTTGATCTCTGTCAATGATAAAGGTTTGTAGGATCATTGTGACCCGTAATTCGCAACATTCGATGATAATCAGTGTCTTGATGATCCAATTTGTGGCTTCGGTTGAACGGCTCTTTAAACCCTCGTTCAACAATTCGTGTTAACAGTGTTTTTGTCAAGATATGGTCATCTAAATCTCTATCGTACAACCTTTATCGTGTTTTTCATCCTCAAATTGGCCAAAACTAGCTACAATTGGATCATCATGATGCGCCGATTAAGAGGCAATGTTAGGGTTTAGTCGAAGTTGTTCATAACTTCGCCATTTGACTAACTTCGCCGGAACAGAAAATTAATACCTAAGTTTTCTGGTTTATTGATATATACTCTATGGCGAAGTTGGTTATGTATATTGATCTGTTTACTCAGGCGAAGTTGGGCTTCTACGAAGTTAAACATAAAAGATATCATAACTTCGCTCATGGTAATAGGCGAAGTTATGATCTGCTACGTCAATTTTCTAACTTAGACCGTTTGTTGTGCAGATATGGCTGCTGTGGCAGGTGCTGGTGGTGCTGGTGATGACGAAGGTGGTGACAACAACCGACAGTTCTTTCCGGGTCACAACATGTATATCACTTTGGATCCGGATGCTAGTGGTATAGACGACTATCGTGAGATCATTTCATTCCTCGTTCGCTCACGTATTTTTCACGCCATCACGACTACTCTCCCCATTTCGCTACCAAATATCGAAGACTTTTGGCGAACGGTTGAATATGACTGTAGATTTGATCCTCCGGTTATGCACGCTACAGTGAACAATCAGGTGGTACAATTTCTCGGCAGATCAAATAAGGGTGCTTTACAGTTCGGGGTTGAAACTACAAATGATCCAACAAACTTTCCGGCTACATTCAGAGATGGTGCGTTTCTGCGTATGGGTTATTCGGGTCCGTTAGGTGACACTCAACGGAGAAAGGGATTTTATTAGATCAATGGCGGTTTCTGATGCACGTGATGATAGTGTGCATGTCTGGTCGTAAAGCTGGTACAGACGGTATGGGGGGAACGATGCAATCTGCAATGACTGCCCTGAATTACAACAAGCCCTACAGCTTTAGTCAGATTGTGTTTTATGAGATTGATCGTCAGAGACGCGCGGTCGCTAGGGAAAGATTTTTGATGTATCCGAGATTCCTACAGATGATTCTGAATCACGTAGCTCCTACGCTGCCTCAACGACGTCCTATCAGTTATGTTGAGAGTGTGAGTAAGAGGATTTTTGCGCAATGCAGGTCATCAAGTGCTCGTAGCAAACCAGAACTTCGTCCGCGGGCACACTGCATTGTTTGGTTATTTTGTGAATCCTGCTTATATTGCTCCTCCAGGAGATGAATTTCTTGATCCGGCACCGTAACAGGCTGATGTTCCTCAACCACCACCTATGATATAGCAAGCACCGCCTGCTGATCCTGTTGTCGATCGGAGCAACAGGTTAATCTTGAAGTTGCCTTTGGAGGGCAAGGTTTTTTTGACATGGACCGGGTTGATCCAACTGCTGAAATTCAAGCCTCTGTAGCTGAGGTGTCTGGGGTAAATGTGTCCATGGTCGCTACATCGGTGGCGGATTCTGAGAGAACCGATTCTGACTCCTCCATTGACGATATCGTAGAAGCACAACAGATTCTTGCCAGATAAGAAAGAATACATGGCAAGAGAAAGAAAGATTCGGATGACAGCGAATCCGATTATGAGGAGGATTATATCGTTTGGTACGAAGGTCAAAGAAGGCACGGGCTGGTGAAAGTGAAAGATTTGGTGAAAGTTCGAGGGTTGTTCGTTTTTCTCCACCCTCGTTATCCGGTATGACTATGGTTCCTGCTTCTATGACTGTAACAGTACCGATTACCTCAAGTGTTCCCGTGGTGACCACATCGTCATCCTTTGGTGTTCCTTCGACAACGTTTCAATTTACAGCACCGGAGATAGTCTCCTTGCCACCTCCTACTGTCACTCCATCGGAGGTTGTTGCAAGATTTGTTGAGTCAACGTTGGTTGCTACTGCAGGGTTGCCTGTTTCAATACCACCCGCGGTTACTTTTCAGACTACTTCTGATATTCCAGTTAGTTTGGGAATTCCTCCACCTTATGCTCAAGACATCTCACACATGCGTTTTGATTTTGATGCTTCTTTGTCCGATTCTGAGAGGATAGCGGCTCTTGAACGGGTAGTTGCTGAACAGTCGAGAATCAATCTAATCCAGACTCAAGCTACTCCAGCGACTTGTAGCAAAAAATCAGATTCAATCGTCCCTCCTTGTTGAACACGGTAAATTATTTGATGCTCTAAAACAGTTCTTAGCATCTCAGGGGGAGACGAGCTGCAAGGGTGATGAGTTGAGAACCAAGAAGAGGCAAGATAGAGAAGATGATCCCAATGCATCGGAAGGTGCAGGTGGTGAGTTTCCAAGAACTGAACAAGCTCTTGGGACCTTCCACATCTCAGGGGGAGTCAGCTGGTACATCAGGTGGTTCAGGTGGTAAGAATGTGGTGGTTGTGG